>NC_133780.1:3647655-3817826 GCF_003597395.2 Chelonoidis abingdonii | reverse complement strand
CTTTTTAAACCCAGGTGCCCTGATTAGCCTGCTTTGATTGGCTGCAGGTGTTCTAATTAAAGTAGCTATCTCTACTGCCTTCTAGAAAGATCTTAATTGGCTCCAGGTGCCTTGATTAACCTTGAGCAACTGCCATTGGGTTACCAGGGTACTAGGATTTGTTTAGCCTGGCGCTAACATACCTGTTTCTCAGTCCTTTACGGTAGCCATCTGGCCTTGCCCCATCACAGAGATCAGACGAGGTGTTCACAGTAGTCCCTTGTGGCCATGGAATCTATGAAGGTCTGCGACAGCAATAACTTGCCCAACCCCAAAAAACCAACCTACTTGACCCTGAAGACCTGGCATATTTAATCTTGTGAAAAGAACCCTTGGAGGTGGGAACCTGATAACAGTCTTCAAAAATGTTGTTGCTTTATCCTTGTTTACCTAATAGTGTTATGTTAATAAACCCTCTTTGGTTCATCTTTAATTCTGGTAAAGTGTCATTGTTGCTCCGTCCATGGGTGATAGACCCTAACTCAGGCAAGCAGAACATAACCTTTAGCAGGGGTCCTTTATATCTCTCCTATTTTCCCTTTTCCCATAACACTGTTATTAAGAGGACAGTGCTCAATTGTTCTTGTCCACTGAAGGTAGGATAAGATGTAATGGGCTTAATCTGCAGCAAGGGAGGTTCATGTTAGACATTAGGAAAAACCTTCTACCTCTCTGGGTAGTTAAGCTCTGGAATAGGCTTCCAAGGGAGGTTGTGGAATCCTCATCATTGGAGGTTTTTAAGAACAGGATGGCCAGTCACCTGTCAGGAATAGTCTAGGTTGACTTTGTCCTGCCTCAGTACTTTATGACTTTTTGAGGTCCCTGTCAGACCTACATTTCTATAATTTTATTTGCTAGGTGGATCTGCAAAAAGGTTAGACTGAAAGAAAAATATATAATTCACACATAAGGAAGTGCTCGACACAGCTTACTGATTCATGTAAATTGCCGAAGCTCCATTGAAGTCAATGTCACTGTGCCCATTCGTAACAGGTGAGAATTTGACCCCTTAGTCCTTATATCAAAGTTTATCGACATCTCATGTCGTAATTAGGCATCAAAATCAATGGCCAAATCTTTAAAAGACTCAGCATGTCAGGTGAGGAAACAAGCAACACTATCTGGTGTTAGAATAGGGGGTTGGGTTGTATTTCCAGCCCTGGCTCGGATGAACTGGGTTGTTTCAAAGTGGGTATTCTTCGGATGCTGCTGAGTAGCGTAACTAGGGGGGGAGTGGGGCAGCGGCCGCTCTCCCACTGAGCACAAGTGGCACCCTTTAAATTTCTTGGTGTCTTTTTAATTTTTACTCACTTAGCAGCTCTCTGGGTCTTCGGCGGCGGGCCCTTCACTAGCTCTGGGTGTCTTTAGTGGCACTGAAGGACCAGCCACTGAAATGCTGCCGAAGACCCATGGAGCATGTGAAGGTCCCGCTGCCGGGGTGCTGCCAAAGACCCAGAGTGCCGCCCTGTCAGTAAAAGTGCCGCCAAGTGAGTAAAAGCGCTGCAGTGGGTGGTGCCTTTTTGGGGATCACTCCCCCTGTTCCCTCTACCTGGCTATGCCACTGATGCTGCTGTGGGGAGAGCTGTGCAAACAGCTGTATCTTCAGTTCATGGATTGTCCTGAAAATTTGAAAAATAAAACAGCAAACCAATAAGTAACAAAAAATTTAGTGAATTAGACATGAATTCATGCAATATTTCACTCACTCTGAATTGCATTTTTAATTAAAAAATAGATTTGGCCAAAGAATTTCACCCAGCTCTAGAGTTAAGGTTGTTTAAAAGTGGATTGGGGGATATGAAGATGGGACCCCTGCTCTCATCTCTTTTTTAAATGTTTAAAATATTATATAAACTTAAAGGGCTTGTCTACACTACTGCTTAAGTCAATGTAAAGTTACGTCACTCGGTGTGAAAAAGTCACTCTCCTGAGTGACGTCAGTTATGTCAACATAAAGCGGTGTCTGCACCACGCTAGGTGGGCAGGAGACACTCTCCCACCAACAACGTGCACACCTTTTGCTGAGGTGGAGTCATTATGCCGAAAGGAGAGTGCTCTGACCTTCCCCAGACGCGCTGCAGCAGGGCAGCTGTATCGGTCCAGCTGTGCCGATGTAGCGCAGTAATGTAGCCTCCCTGATGCTTTTAAAAACATTCTGTTAGCTGCTCTACTCACTCCCTCCTTCGTGTTTACATTTTGACATTTACAGCTAGAAGAGGGCAGGAAAACAAGGGACAGGTGAGAAAGGAGAGGAGACAGCATAGAAGGGGGCTTAAAATGGAAGCTGGAAGGGGGGTGAGGAATGGAAATGAAACAATTTTTCAAACTTCACTCACAAATAAGCACATTCCGATTCTGCTGGTGGGACTGTTGTCCATCACTAACAGAAAGGGAAGTGGCAAGTATCACTCTTTTATAAGACAGAAGCCATATTATTCCTGAGTGCTGCCAGGCGCAAGGAGAGAGGCAATGAAGTGCCCTGAACTCGCTACCCGTACACTGAGGTTCTCTAGTGCATTGCACCAATATAATGTGTTGTGTGTCCATAGGCTGATATGCTAAGATCAAAACACTTTATTTAATAAACAGCCTCAAATTCTGACCTCAGGCCTGTGTTCTTGGCAGGTGTTTGTGTCAGCTCCACTGGAGAAACCTATACCACAGAAGCCTCAGCAATGACCAAATCTTGCCTGACGACTGAGTAACTTTGTGCCCTTTTCCTGTGTGATCACTAAACATAACAATTCTGTTATTTCAGATACATTTTGTAAAGACACATCTTACTCTGCGTCCCCCGGATCAGTGAAACTGATACGGAGGATGAAAAAAATGTTGTTACAAGCAGAGTAACTGAAATACCTCAAAGAAGGTGTAAAGGAGTCTGAATGAGATGCATTAAGTTAAGTACCCAATTATTCCTATTGAATTTCAGTGGGATTCGAGCACTTAAATCTCAGGTTCAGATGAAAATCTCCCAATTTTGTTCTTTGTTGTTTGTTTGTTCTCAGGGTGTGTTTGTGGGGGGGTGTCTTTTAGTGCTGTCTGAAACTATTACTGAACAGGCTGTTGTGGTACAAGCCTCTGTGTCACAGGGCACTGTCTGCCGTCTTTAACTGTGACCACAGAACCTGCCACTGCTCCAAGAACCTGGGATGGTTTCAAGTATTATCTACTGAAAGTTTTATTCCAAAATACTACATCGAAACGCACGTTCATGTTTCATTCGATAGTGTTTCCTTTTAAAAAATTAGGAGATTTCATCTGAGCCTCAGATTTAAGCACTCATATTCCACTGAAATTCAATAGGAATTGGGTACTTAACTCCCGCAGGCTGCTTTGAAATCTCAGTCTAGACTCAAAAAGACCTATACTATTAATGTAACAGTAAAGTTGCAGTTAAAGTGAGCAAGAGACAGGAAGGGCAAACGTGCAGGTTTCTACAGCACAAAGCAATCTGATGCGGAGTGTTTGTATGTAAAGTAATTTGGTACTTTAAGATCCTTTATGGTGAATGTTAGATTGGGGCGTTATTTAATCTAGGGCAAAGGGGGCTGTTGCCCCCACTCCCCCGCACCAGCCTTGGTTTGCTCCCCACCCAACTTTTCATAGGTCTATATGCTCCTCTTTCCCCTCCCCAGCCTTGCAGGACAGAACATAATCACATAGAATGTTCTATATGCTGACACAATCTCCCCCCTTCCCCCCAAAATAATTCTGAAATGATGCCACTGGATTAGAGTACCTAGTATAAAGTTGAAAACAAAACTGTGCAGTTATTCAGCAAAACCGTGAGGGCTGGGAACATGTATTTGGTGAGCAGAGCAATTAGTGCAAAAATGAGGCAGATGTTTAGCAAAAGCAGGTGCCCAATAAGGTGGAAGAATTTGTGGTTAACAGGATGATGCACAAAAGAGACTTTGCTCGCTGTTAATCATTATGGCACCCGTCTGGTGACCAGAAGTGCGAAAAAATTGTCATCTGGTTTTGTTTTCTCCAGTGGGTTTCAGAACAAATTCTCACCCTGCAAACATTTATACAGATGCTTCACTTTCTGCTTGTGAGCAGTCCCACTGGCATCATTAACAGTATGCACATGCTTTAAGGTAAACAAGCAGAAGTGCTTGCAGAATCAGGGCCTAACTCTTTGTGAAAGGGAGCTGGGGTTAGAGGCTTGTGGTGTCAGAAGTCTGAAGTGTTAATTGTGCTGGTGAAACGCTCAGTTTCCTTTCTTGTACAAACCAGCAAGCAGACAGTAGAAAACTGTGCAGGGCTGTCTTTAACTCGGCGTGGGCTGTGACACCCACTCTCGTGTAAAATACAAAATAAAAAACAGAATTAGAGGGACAACATTAAAAAGTTTAGACCAACTTCTATCATCTCTGGAAACTGTTGTAGTCCAGTAAAGAACACCAGAGAGATTCTTAATCTCTGTAAAATAAACATCTCGACCTTTTAAAATCAATAGTATTACTGAAAGATAATAGAACTCCTACCTTTTCTCTGGTTTGCAGGTAAAAACCCAAAATAAACAGTGACCCCCCACTAGTATCGCAATTCATGTTTACGAAGGACAGCAAGAGCAGGTATTGCCACACTGGGCTAGGGAAGGGGAAGAGGTGGGACCCAGCTGGAATGACCCCCTTCTCTCCCTCTCCCACCCCCAAAACCTCTAGAGACAGAACTGTGCAGGAGCGATCTCTCCCACCGCAACCTACAAGAGCACTAGGACCCATGCAGCAGCAACCCCCCACCCCGAGCCATGTTGTGAGGCTGGGGAAAGAAAATGACCATGAAGCAACTAGTCCCAGAGGCCAAAGAGACATTAGCCTGCAGGAGCAGATGCAGAAGCTGCCTCAACAAGTGCTACAGCAGGGACTGGTTTGCTCCAATGCCTTCCCCTCTGCCCTTCCCCTCAGCCTCACTCCATCATGCTTCCATGTTCCCTTCTGCACTTCCCCTCAGCTTCACTCCAACATGCTTCCATGTTCCCCTCTGCCCTTCCCCTCAGCCTCACTCCATCATGCTTCCATGTTCCCTTCTGCACTTCCCCTCAGCTTCACCCCATCATGCTTCCATGTTCCCCTCTGCCCTTCCCTCCCTCTCCTATGCCTTTTAGCCCCCTTCCTTTGTCTGTTCAGCAGCTAATCCCTTCCTAACTAAACTCCATCCAAGGAATACAAATAATTGGGGCAGTAGCAGGATATTTACAAGCTATCACATTTGTTTACTCTGCTTGTCTGTTGTGCCCATTCCCTGGCCTCTATATTTAGATTGTTACAGTTTTGGGGGCAGGGACAATCAGCTCTTGCTACAGTGGGGGCCCATTCTACCTATTGTAAGTACCTATATGGAACTCATGATCATTATAGATCTAAGCCCGTCAAAATCTTTATCCCCACTCACCCCTGTGAGGCAGGGCAGGGTTATCCCCATTTTACAGCTGGAGAACCAAAGCACAGAGAGGCTACGTGACTTGTCCAAGGTCACAGAGGGAGTCTGTGGCAGAGCAGGGACTTAAACTCAGATTGCCCAAGCCCTACAAACTCACCTTAAACTGCTGGATCATCCATCTCTTCTTGATGGTCCCCAGGCACGACTGCAGTGAACCTGCTATTACTGTGATCATCTTCAGTTCTTGTCCTAAAGTACCGTGGAGTGTTGCTGTCCACTGTTGAGCAACACATTTCACCCCAAGAGAACTGCTGTTCAGCAGAGCATGACGTGTACTATACAGCCCAAGGCTTATTCAGGCAAAGCTCTCAGAAGAAGGCGGCCATATTTTTTTAAAAGAGGCCTTAAGGTTACAATATCTTTGCATGCAAGTATTTGTACATGAAAAACACATTTGATGTGCAGAGGATCTTTGCTCATACCAATCACGTAGTTCTCTCCAATCCATGTATAAAAGTGTTTGTTTGGATACACGGATATTGGTTGTTATGCATGAAACAACATATTTAGCGGCTAAGCAGCAACATCGCTTTGGACACTTTATACATAAGTTTACGTCCCAGTGATATATATCAAACGCTTTTGGGGCAGAGCGTGAGAGAGAAAGAGAGACACACACACACTCTGGAATAAACCTGAAGGTGGGAGTGGGACACACTTTGCACATAAGTTTAAGTCCCTTTATAAATATATATGTACCCTTCTGCCAGGTTGTGTTGGCAGGCACAAGGGCCAGTTTCAATATCTAGGGATTCCTTTTAACATTGCAAAAGAGAACCAGCGCAAGCCCCCACCCAGTAATCTGGGAAAACTAAACACCACCTGGGCACCTCTAAGAGGCAACATGCACCCCACTCACAAGTACTGAGTCTGTGTAAAACAAACAAACACTTTCAATAAAAGGGAGAGGTCACTCAGCATTTCTTTGGGAAAACACTGCAACAATGATTCAAAAGTATTCAAGTCATTAGTAACCACCTATTCCACGATATCTTGGGCAGTGTCAGTTGCCTCAGTTTCCCAGCTCGTGGTGTGGAAGTCTGATGGATGAATGTCCCTTTAACACACAACTCCCCTTTCCCTCTGCTACACCCCACTCACAGTTCGTTGTCCGAAGTCAGCAAAATCCCAGAATTCAGGGGTGTGTCCACATGGCTCATTCCCACCCCTGAAAGGGGGGACGATCAATACCTCTGCTGCTGACCTCTCTAGTCTCTGCCACTGCTTTGCTGCTGCTGCTCACCCGGTCTCTATTGCCGCCTCTGCCTCTAGCCGCAATGTCATGTTCTGAGGCTCCACCACTTAGCAATTTCACGAGGTAATTCTCCCCAGACCAGGTCTAAGGTTCAGCCCCTTAGACCTATTAATCAGCAATTTCACCTCTAGTGATCACTAAGCGAAAACAAAGACTCCCAACTGAGTTTGCTACACGCTGCCTTTAAACACTAGAGGGGAAGGATCAAACTGTATCCAAAAGCACCCTTTAAACAGACTTTCTACCACCATATAAGAATCTGAAGAAGCTCTCACTCTCTATCTCCCCCCACTTTCACTAGCATGTGACATCAATACCCCCTGCTTAGCTATTGAGGTTACAGGTAGGGTGACTCTCAACAATTCTGCTGCCCTTCAGTCATACAGTAAGGAAAACAACATTTTATTACAGGCAAATTCAAGACTAAAGTGATTTTTAACTCAAAACAGCAAGAATTGGTCATTTTGGCAAACCAGGCCTGCCTGCTGATCACCTTGGCAAAGTAAGTGTGTCTGTGCAAATACATCTGTTCCTGAGGTCTTTTTTCCCCAGTGCATCAACAGAAGGAAAGGGAGAGCTCATTCAGATCCTTACTCACATATCATATGCCTTTGGAGCAGGGGAAGGGGGAAAAGCATAGGGGCTGACTCTGTGGGTGCTCCAAGGCCGGAGCACCCAAGGAAAAAAAATGGTGGGTCCTCCAGCCAGTTCCCCATATCCCCTACCCACTGGAGGCCCCACTGATCAGCGCCTCCCGCCCACCTTAGATCAGCTGTTCCGTGGCGTGCAGGCAGCACTGGGAGCGAGGACAGGTGCACTTTGGGGAGGGGGCAGAAATGGGCAGGAAGAGGTGGGGTGGAGTGAGGGCTTGGGGCAGAGCCGGGGGGCCGAGCACCCTACATCACATCAGAAAGTCGGTGCCTCTGGGGGAAAGAGAAAAAAAGGCTGTGTAGTCCAAGGGTTAGGATACCCGCTCGGGAGGTGGGAGACTTATGGTTCAGTCTCCCTGCTCCAATGAATATTTATTTATCCACAGTGGAACAGCTTCAACAGGAGAGACTTAGGGACCCTCTCCCCATCAGACTATCCCATAGCTCAGTGGCTGGTGCATACTCCTGAGAGACCCCTCTTCATATCCCTTTTCCCCCTCAGGCAGAGAAGGACACTGAATCTGGGTCTCCCACATTCCAAGTGAGTGCTCCACCCACCGGGCTAAAAGTTATAGGGTGGGTGGTGCTACCATCTCCAGTACTGCCTGCAGCTTGAATGGGAACCAATGTGGAAGGCAGCCTCTTAACACACTTACCAGATCAGGCCCTGCATGTGAGCTAGATGGACAAACACCTACCTGCCCTGGGTCATGGATTGTGCAGGGACTTAGGTGGGAGCTTGGCATCCTGACACCTCCAGTGAGGCAGCACAGTCTATGCTCAGAGGCAAAAGCACCTAGGGAATTTCCCCCCTGAAAATGTAGGTGTCTGCAGTGCTCGGCGGGAGTGTTGTAGATCTCAGTGGAGCCTAAAACTGGGAGTTAGGTGTCTCATTCTGGGGCCTGGGTGTCTATGCACCTTTGTGAATCTACCCCATGTCCATTCCTAGTAATAAACAATAGTGATTTTGAGCAGAGTGAAGGCAAACATCTAGAGCTTAACCCCACCCATTTTCACAGACTCACACGTGTGTGGTCTATTAAAAAAAGCATCTAAACCTGTTTTCCAAAGGGAAGCAGATAAGGGAGTTGGAGGAAGTGTAGGACAGCCACATCTAAGAGTGAATAGCATGATGGAGCTGCGTGTCTGGCTTCATTACACAATCGTTATCTGTATGATTCTTTGGTTTAACTTTATATTGTGTGGTCAGGAAACAATCTTCATGCAGCCTGAAGTTCTGTCTAATCTGATTAACAATGTTTAAATTTTGTTCTTCTACCTGCAGCTATACCTTGTCTACGTTTTCAAGTGGTTTCTCAGTTCAGTGAGATGAGTTAAGGAGATGTCACTGTTTCTACCACAGGCCTATATCCTAATTTAGACAGTCTCAGCGTGGGCTTAGCTACCCCTTAACGTCTAACAATTTTAACAGAACATAAAAAGGTGCAAGCTGAACAGGGTTGCACAGCATTAAATCTTGAGCCTGAAATGAGAAACCCCAGCCACCCATCTCAAAGAGGGACTCAAGGTAGAATAGCTACTGTACTTAGCATTTCTGCCGTGCATTTTTTCAGAGAACTGACTAATCACAATTAAATGTAGTATTTAGTACTAATAACTAATATCCTATCTGCAGTCCTCAAAGGATTTTATAAACACATGTTAAATCCTCTCAATGGCTTTATGAGTAGGTAAATAGCTCCATTTTACAGATGGGGAAATTGAGGCAGAGAGACATGATCTGTCTAAAGTCCCACAGGAAGTCTGTGGCAGGGCTCAAAGTCATACTAATGTTGCCTGACCGAGTCTGTGTTTACCCATAAGATGATCCTTAGGCAAATGCTCAAGCAGTTCCCTCTCAAAATAAACTACAGATGCTTAGGATACAATCAACAACTTCATGAGAATAAAACAATGAAATTACTTTATAGATTTATAAAAATATAATTTGATGTTAAAATCTTCATGTTAGAAGCCACTAAATAAGTTTTTTTAAAAAAAACATTATCTGACAGTTGTGAGACAAATGTATTTAACTTCCTAGTAATGTATAAAGACTTTATACCTGAATGCTTGTCAGTTGTAGTAAACCAGAAATGAATTTAAAGAGTCGGAAACGTATACCCAACCATTATGCAAAAAAACCCAAACAACATTCCTATTTCTAGCTTACGGAACTTTTTCCGTAAATGCATATCTGCGTAAGTCAGGTCTTGCGTAACCCGGGGAGCGTCCGTATTGTTAACAATTCTGCTCAAAACCTCTAATCAACAAGCCCTCTAACTTTAAAGGGGCTACTGTGCCAAGTAATTTACTCCCAAAATCTGGGTACGTGGCTCCATCCAGTGTTGTTGCTCGGCAGCCATTGAGCCAGACAGAAGGAGCACAACAAACAAACCCCACATGCAGAATCTGATATTGATACCATAGCTCACTAGTTCTCTGGTTAGCCATAGAGTCTCCAGACAAACAGGATAGGCAAGATCCACATTTATAATATAATATATAAAGGCAAATCCCCTCCACCCCACCCCCATGTATTGAGGACTGCATTGGAATTGCAAGCGGTCTCTTTAAGAGTGGGAGGTTCCTGGTCTTGTTTGCAGACAAGGGGCTCTGCGGCAAAGCATGTGAAAGAGCTAGAGTAAAGCAAGGTGGGCGAGTTGTGTCTCGCCACCATAGGGAGCAGCCTGTTTTCTCTCTGTGTGTGTGTTTTGGTTTCTTGTGTTATAATTGTCAATTCTAAGAAATCAAACAGTGTTACATTGCAACCTTCCACCAAGAGTAGTTCTGTTTCTATCTAATTTTTCTGTGTATATGCTGGTAACATGCCCACGTCCATCATTTAACATAAAAGAGCCCTTCAGACCTTCATGCACCAGAAAGCAGCAAGAAAGTGCTTACATTCAATACACTCTCCTCTGCATTTACCTACTTGTTACAAGTGACCTTTAACAGTGTCACTTTCACATCATGCAGAAAAGCCACAGATATTTCCCTTCAAATTCTACAGAATCAGAGTCTCCCCCTTTCTGCTCTCAGTTGTGCTGAGTATGAGGCACATTATTTGCTGTCTTATTGCACCCAGACATTACCATGCGCTCCACAAAGATGCTTTTATTAAGTTTTCCAGGGTCCAAGTCAGAAAGGTCAGGCCGAAGTTGCTTTAAATGCCTCTGACTAAGATTCTGCCACCTTGAGAATTTCCAGTTTGAAACAAATTCTGCATAAGGCACCATACAGTAGCACAGCAAGAAATCTCAGATCCTGCAAGAGTTCTCCACACACTTGCTATGACTGGTGAGCAAGTCTATTAACATTGTTCCTTAAAGCACTGAGGAGTACGCTATTGTTAGGTCCTCAGCCCTACTAAACCCAAGATGCTCCAACACTCCCTGATCTGAGACAGAAGGATGGAAGAAAGGATGGGCTTAGAGTTAAAGCACTCGACTGGAGCTAGGAGATCTGAGTTCCGTTACCACAGATTTTTAAAATGTCCACTCTGTTCAGGTGCCTCAATTTCTGGTTTCCCAGCTGGAGGCATCTTGGTGTGTTTTCCAGAGGTGGGGATCATCTACAGCTGCCACTGACATTAGTGGGAGCTACTGGGTGCTCAGCACTCTTGCAAACCAAGCCAATTAGCTTCTAAATCTATATAGACACCCAATTTTAGGCTCCTATTTTTGAAAAGCTTGGCCTAGATATAGTCTCAGCTCTGATTGTCTATAGCAGCAGCAGCACCTAGTGGTCAGGCGGTACATTTTACTGATTACAGTATTAAATTGTTATTTCGACAGCATCACAAAATGAGGATAATAGTATCAAACACACAAAACAGTATAGGAAGATATTGTAAGTTGTTTGTTTGTTAGCTAGTTTTCCCCTCATGTATTTCCTTCCTGTCCTCCAGACTAAATCCTGTTTTCTACTCATATTTCTAAACGCTCTAATCCCTGTGTATTCTTCTTCTTTGATGTTCACAGCTCCTTCCAGTTTGCTGTCATCTGGAAAAGTTAGCGTTTCACTTCTCCCCTGTCCCATATTCCTCATGTATTAATGTACCTACTTTCTAGAACTGGTTGAATTTTTTTTTTTTAAACACAAAAATGGCTCTGACAAAAACAAAAGTTTCCTCTGGAAATTTCTCAGTTTTTATTGTTTTTGATAAAAAAAAATTCATTGCAGTTTTGCAAGTCCTCTCTCTCATTGGAAAAGGGGAGAAAAGAACATGACTGTGTTTTCTCATTTAAAGAAACAAACTTTTCAAGTGAAAAAAGGTCAAAAAATGATAGGGGGAAAAACTGAAGGAAAATTAGCTGTGAACTTCGTAAAAAGTCCTGAAAGTTTTTGAACTAAGTTTAAAGTTTTCATTCATTCAATAATATTTGCAAAAAAGTTAAAATATTGACCAGCCCTATTACTGTCTATGGGCTAGATCTGAAGTCAATGAGAGTTAATTTCTACAAGAGTTGGGTCAGGCCCTATCTTAAGTTTCCCTGTAGAACTTCCCAGATAAATAAGATTTGCATCCAATGCTTCTTAGTGCTTATATACACATTTGTAAAAGCCCTTCAGGTTTCCTCTGGCCCCTTTCTGCTCTTAAATTTTCTCCTAAAATCCATAACAGACTGAACATATTTATGTTTCGTTACTTCCACCCACCTTTCGTATTTCCAGGATGCACCCTATCTACACCAAAAGATGTAGAAATAAAATTACAGTAACAGAAGTGGCTAATTTATCTAATATGACCTCCTGGATAACCCAAACTAGAGAACTTGAGATAGTAGCTCCTGTATTCAGTGCAAATTATTTAGCATTATGGTCCCTCAAATTACTGTATGGGAAGTGTTTGTTATTCAGTACCTTCGTCTTCATCCCCAATCCAGCTGCTGAAGGGACCTGGGTGCAAATTCTGCCCCTGGAACTGGCTGCCACAAAAGAACAAATGCTATTGGCTGTCTAACAAGCAACACCCAGAGGAAGAGCAATGACTGTTCCAAGAAATCCCAATTCCTACAACCGGGAAGAAATGGTAAACGAAAGAAAATGGTGCTTTTAAAACTGCAGCTAGGGATCATACACAAACCTCCACAGCCACATCATCAGTTGCTGGAATTAAAGGCTAGAACAAGCATGGCTGACACTGTAGTGGGGATGAGTGCTCACTGAGCAGCTGCTGCACCCTTCCAGACCCTTTCCTAACTCTCTGTCATCCCTGCCTGACCCCAGTAGGGACGCATGCGGCAGCATATTATGGCCCCTTGCTGCTGCTCGCTCAGGAACCCTACACTGCACACCCGGCTCACCATCCCAAGTGCCAGCCAGATCTTGTCTGAGCCAACAGCCACAGCTGAGGGCCGATTCCCTTCTCCTTCCCCACTCACCATTCAGAAAGCTGCACCTCTTGGCTTCACAGTGGCCATATTGCAGGGGTGGCAGCAAAGGATTCCAGGACAGAGACGGGGAGGGGAAAGTCACCACAGCAGCTTGAATGGGGTTGCAGGTATGAAGGAGACAGACAGGATTTTTGTGTTCACAGGTGGGTGGGTTGGGGACAGGGAACCCGGTCACAGGTAGTTCAACGCTGTCACGTTGTCAGTCTGTCTGTCTGTTCTGTGACAACTTTCTTCTTTTCTCCAGCTCTGTGACACTCTGACTAACTGCCAGGTGGTTTCCCCCTCATGTGGCTCTGCCAGAGGCAGTGGTGAGCTGGAGCCAGTTCCCACCAGTTCCCAAGAACCGGTTGCTAAAATTAGACCTCCGTGGAGAACCGGTTGTTAAAGGGCCAGGGGGTGGGCAAAGAACTTCAGTCCACGGGCCGCACCATCCTGTTGCTCCCAGGATTCCCAGCTGGGGAAGCTGAGGTTCCCCCAGCCCCTCCCCTGTTTCCCCCCAGCTCCAGCATGGCCAGCCACTGGCACCAGCTGGGCAGCTCAGCTGAGCTCCTGAGTTGTCCTACTACTTTGAGCTGCAGGCAAGGTAAGTGGGGCGGGGCTGCGAGATCCAGGGCCGCTGAGGGGGGGCAATTTTCCCCAGGCCTCTCAGGGGCCCCCGGCCCCACGAGTATGTCTCCCCCTGCCCCTTCCCCACTTCTCTCCCTCCCCCCTTAAATCAGAACTTTTTATAGGGAACCGGCTGTTAAGATTTTGGCAGCTAATCACTGGCCAGAAGCATCCTCCCTTGCTCCTCCAGGCCCCTGTGAGGTCTTGGACTAAGTAGACAAGGCCTGGTGGGACTGAAGCAGAGACTTGCCATGCAGCCACATAGTCACTGTTAGAATATACCCATAAGTGAGCCATAACCATGTTGTTAACTTGTGACGTTGCTAACAGGAGGTTGGTGTTCACATGCGCATCAGCTTCCAGTATTTCATCTGGTTAGTCACAGGGCTGCCCTAAGAGTGACTTGCTCCTTGACTGACAGGTTTTAAATTATCCTGCTATTCATGTGAGGGGGAACATAATCCCTGTTGGAGGCTGTTGCACGGGATCCATTGGAAAACAGCTGGTCATGAGTATTTCTTGCACTATATGCAGATGTTTCACCAAACACTGACTCTTCCAGGTCACCCTGGCATCAGACGGCTCTGGGGGTCGACTGGGCTGAGAACATCGTCCTGCTGGGAGCTGTGGTAGCGATGGGCATGTGGGGTGAGTAACTCAAGGCTATTTATTCACTTGTGTGTAACGCTGCACCCCAAGATTTCCTCTTCCCCCACATTTCCACTGAGACTAACAAATTTATTTGGGCATAAGCTTTCATGGGTAAAAAACTTCACTTGTGTAAAATCCTTTTGCCCCAATTGGCTTTACAAACTAATTAAAATGTGAAGCTGGTAATGAACCTAAATACAGACATCACTTACACTTTCCACTGGAAAAATTTCTTTTGACTTTTTAAAGAAGCTCTTGCACCTTATAGTCACAGCAGACTTCGAAAATTCAGCACGGGGAGAGTCCTCAGGCTGTAGAAGGGCCTTTTCTTTGTTTCAAGAAATTTCACTTAGGCTCCGCTGAGCTGTGAACTTGGGAACAACCACCATTTCCACTTTGATGGGCAAGATTACTGTGATTTTACAGACAAGCTGACTTGGTTTATCGCTTCCCAATTCTATCAAATTGTCTGTGCAGTTACATTCTTTTCCTGGTCTTTCAGTTTCTTTACGTTTGTGCAATAAAAGTCAATGTTTTGAGAATTAAATACTCAAACTTTACTACAGCAGAGCCAGCGCTCCACTGTAATTTCCTTTGTTACAACTAACTGCTTGATCCAGAAAACACTTACTATTATGTACAGGGTTTTCTACTCTGAGTAGCACCGCTGACTTCAGATCTTATCCTTGAAATGAAAGCTAACTTTGCTGGGGCTCAACAGAAGGTGCAGGAGAGAAGCTTGCAGGGTCTAGTGATGGGCTCAGGGGTGGGGGGGAAGGCAGAGGAGTTGGGTGTCACTTGTGTTCGGAGCCCAAACTTCCTGTGGTTTCTCATGAGCAGGGTCAGTGCTGTTGCTGGAGGTGAGCCCTGAGCTGCAGAGCCTGAGAGTCAGTTGGTAGCTGGCTCATTTCCCTCCTCTGAGTATTTGCTGAACAGAATTCAAACCCAGGATGAGCCTAGCCAATGGAGGATGAAGAGGGGTACATGATATGCAACCGTCATCCGAAGATGACAAGATCAGAACGACCGTGTCAATCTGCGACCCAAGGTAAGTGACTTACTGTCTCCCTGTGGTATCTGTTACTGACTGTGCCTTTACATGTTATCTGGCAGGGAGGGGATGAGTGAAAATGTCTCATTTGTGTGGAAATTCTGGATGTGCCGTTGTGATACTCTGGTGATGGCGCAGACAACTGCAGAGGGCGATGGATAGAGAAGACGTAGTGAGTGTGGGATTATGTGCGGGAGGAGAGAGCTTGTACAGAAAGGGTGGGCTCTGTCTTACGTTGAGCAGGACCAGACTCTTGGTATGTCCAATAAATAGGATTTGGGGTGATTATTTAAGGTAGGAGCTGGGGAAAAGCTAACAGGTGCTGAGGAGCTTGCTAATGTCAGACATGTTAGTAATACCAAGATGCAGGATCCAATAAAGGATAAGACATAAATTACCCTGTTCATCCTCCTGTTCAGCTGGATGGCAGGGTAAGATCACAAAAGTAAATTCTGCAAAAGGGCATCAAAGGAGTTAAATAAACATAGGCAGATGATCAAAAATGCGTGTATCTACAAATGCGAGAAGAGTGAAAGCAGCAAACAAGTGAATTGGAATAGACACTGATAGAAAACCTGATATAGTAGGTGGTAGCATTCTCCAAATCAATGAGTTACTGTAGCACCTGACTGTGAACAGTACAGGAAGGACAGATTAGATCTGGGAGTCGCACTGTGCCTGTATAATCTGCCTGGCTACAAATCCCACGTGCTCAGAATACAAATACACTAATACGCACACTACTGGACCACGAGGTCCCTCACAAGAAGTCAGTAAGGAAAATAAGGACTTGTCTACATGGGTAAACTGACCAGGACAGTGATTTTAAAAGTGATTTTATTCCAGAATAATGACTCTTCTTTGACAGTGCACTAATTATTCTGGGATAAAGAGATTTTTAATCAGAATACTGTCCACATGGTGAGCTATTTGGGAATAACCATCCAGTCAATTTCCCTGTGTAGACAAGCCCTAAGTATTCATGGGGAGAAAGGCAAAGTAGTAGCCTGGAACAGAAACTGGATAAGAGACAGGAAACAAGTAGCAAGACTTAATGGCCAGTTTCATCGCAGCAAAAGGTTGGCAGTGAGCTGCCACGAGGTTCTGCCCTACACCTGGTGGTTAATATATTCATGATCTGGAAAGGGGGCTGCAAAGCTAGGAGATGTCAAGGAATTGGTTAGGTCTGTCAGGATCAGAGAAAACTGTGAGGGACGTCAGAGAGTGAAAGAGCAACACACTGGAAGATGAAATTCTTATATTGACAAAAGCAAAGTAATGCACGGTGGAAACGCGGATCTGAGCATCTCCTGCACCTTGCTGAGTTCTAGATTTACTGTATCAGCTCAGGGGAAATCTGTGGACAAACTATACACCTGAGCTACTTCTTCTGTCCCCTGTGAGTTAGGTAATATACAGGACTTCAGAGCCTTGCCCGTGTCTCCCATCTATAATTAGGTCCCTTGGGTTCAATTCTCCTACAGAAACATCTCTCCCATCAATACAATCAGACATAACCATGTGTTTCATTGTCACATTCTGGAATTAAACTTTAAAAAGGTCCCAGGAGTGGAAACCACTGTCCCTAGGGCCAGGAGGGCACAGGCTGGGGTAGCTGAGGCTTAAGGGCCCAATCCTGCATTTCTTGCGATGGGAGCTCTGGACACTCAGGAAGTACAGGAGTGAGTTCCAAGCTTGTTTAAAGCTGCCAGACAAGGCTTGGAACTGGGGGGGAGGGGGTGGCTGGCAGAATCTTAGAGTACATCTAAGGTGGGATTTCAGTGTGGGCCGACATATCCGCAGTAGCTCTAATCGAGCTGTGCGCTAAAAGGAGCAGTGTAGCTGGGACGGTACAAATGGCAGGTTGGCTGGCCGCCCAAGTATGATCCCATCTGAGATGCTGCTGCGTACAGGATCCGGCAGCTAGTCCCTCCCACTGTTTGCACCCCACTGCAGCTCCACTGTTATATTAAGTGCACTAACTCAAGCAGTGCGAGCATGGATACGTCTACATGGGCTGGAATTACTCCATCCAGCTCCAGTGTAGACGTATCCTTAGACCTTGAACAGGGTTTAACGGTGTGATGTCAGATCACGTCAGCTGGCTCAGTCCAACTAACACCTTCCAAACCTCTCAACAAGACAAGGCAAGGCGTACGGTAGCACATGCTCTATAAATGAATCAAGTGAAAGCTAGAGCAGGAGCCTCGGCTTTAATCTGACCAGAGTCGAGGCGACGTGTTTATGCTGGACTTCCAGAGTGTGATCGCTAGCTCCTGGTGCTGCCCCTTTACATTCCAGACAAAGCCTGGGGGGACTGAAGCACAGACTTGCCATGCAGTCACATGGTCACCGTTAGAATATACACCCCGTAAGTGGGACATAACCACTTTGTTAACTTGTGACGTTGCTAACAGGAGGTTGGTGTTCACATGCTCATCAGCTTCCAGTATTTCATCTGGTTAGTCACAGGGCTGCCCTAAGAGTGACTTGCTCCCTGACTGACAGGTTTTAAATTATCCTGCTATTATGTGAGGGGGAACATAACGCCCATCAGAGGCTGCTGCACAGGCTCTGGAAAGCAGCTGGTCACTATTATTTCTTGTACTATATGCAGATGTTTCACCAAACACTGACTCTTCCAGGTCACCCTCAGTGTCCCTGCTGGCATCGGATGGCTCTAAGGGTCGGCTGGGCTGGGAACATCGTCCTGCTGGGAGCTGTGGTAGCGATGGGTGTGTGGGGTGAGTAACTCAAGGCTATTTATTCACTTGTGTGTAATGCTGCACCCCGAGATTTCCTCTTCCCCCACATTTCCACTGAGATTCTTTCTTGTTCATAGAATCCTGGAAATGTAGGGCTGGCAGGGGCCTCACGGTGTCGTCTAGTCCAGCCCCCTGCACTGAGTCAGGATTATCGATTCCAACACATTTGTAAATAAAATCATAGATGCTTCATCATTCCAAAGCAGAGCAGAATATTACATAACCATGTGTAGCTAAGAGCTTGATACATGAACCCCTGTGATCCAGCTATGGCATCTCCTCTGTTAAGTGTGCAGGGAAAAGGGAAAGCATCTTACAATGTGCAACGAATGAGATTTTTCTGTCTTGTTCTTTCTCTTTCCCTACTCTAAATTTGTCCTAGCATGTGCACGTGTTTGTTTTGCACATACACATTCTCAGTCTTAGGTTGCGAACTCGGCATAGTTAACTCTGGTTCACAGTCATGCTCTTTCTTTCCCATCAAAAGGAAATTTTAAGAGCCTGGGGAATGACGGTGCCAATGAGAGAACCAGCTATGGATATAACTGCAGCACTGAGCTGAAGGATTTTCCATTCTGCATCAAACAGTTTCTATGTGAAGCTCCATCCAGCAACTCAAGAGGTAATTTCTGCTCCTTTCCTTTCTCAGCTGCTTCCCCATATTTCAGTGACACCTAGTGGTCACTTGGGGGTAACGCTCAGTGTGTACAGTACAAAATACATTAAGTATCCTACTTGTGTAGATCTTTTGTCCCAAAGGGTTTTACAAACTAATTATAGCGTGTAGCTGGTAGGGAACCTAAATAGAGACATCACTTACACTTTCCACCAGAAAAATTTCTTCTGACATTTTAAAGAAGCTCTTGCACCTTATAGTTCACAGCAGACCTTTGAAAATTCAGCACAGGGAGAGTCCTCAGGCTGGAGAAGTGACTTTTCTTTGTTTGAAGAAATGTCACTTAGGCTCTGCTGAGATGTGAACTTTGGAAATGGTGGTGGTTCTCCTCTTGCTTGTGAGCCTCAGGAAAGCTTGGTCACATGTTAACATAATAACAGCATGAGCCTTCTAAAGTGCTGGACTCACCCTGTGTCTGGACACACACTGCACTGGGACGTGGCAGACCAGCTGTAGCTGGGAAGGCCAGCTCCCCACAGCCCAGCACCTGACCACGTAGCTTTTGCTCCATAAGCTTCCCCCAGAGACAGGGCGAGAGCTGAGATGGGCGCCTTCTGACAGCCTCTGAACCCAACAGCCCCTCCCCTCACATCACAGCCTTTTCCTACCACCAGCTAATGCTGAAGGAATCGAGTCTGTGCTGACGGTTCAGAGTTCAGACCCTTGCGATGATTCACGCTGGGCATATTGCTCCAGTTGCACATCATAGAATTATTGTTCTTTTATTTTAAAACTAGGAAATTCCATTCAAATAATGTTTAGGAGGCAAAAATCAAGCACCTGGACGTCAGGAAATGACAGATTTGTGGTGCATGGATAATTCTGCCTCTTTGTGCATATGCATTAACAGACAATCTTTAGCTACATTATCATATACTAATGTTGCCTCATTCAGTGCACAAGATGGACCCACAAGGGACAGAATTAAGGTTGCACAGGCAACTAGAAACCTGGCATTTCCTAACTTTTGAGTGCTTTCCTCTGCAAGCTAAAGTTCTTTCAGTGTTATCTACATCAGTCATGGAGCCACACGATCTGTGCCACGCCCCAGCTTTTTTGAACAGGCTCTTGGAGGGACCCCTTTGGCATGCCAGACCTGCAAAGGGCCCCACTCTTCCTTAAGGGTAGGCTACCTGGTCTCCACACCTCCACAATTAAGTCTCTAGACTCCAGCAGTTCCGGTGCCTAGTGAGTCCAACTGAGATAGACTCCAGGTCAGGGACTCGTACGTTCTTCAGGGACTAATACACCTCAGCAAGTATCTGCAGTGACACCAGGCAGCCTTTTTAAACCAGAGTAGGGTTTACCAGTCAACAGGAATGCAGCACTGGGAAGTCCTTAGGTTAGCACAGAGAAGCAAAGGTTATGCCACAGTCCATGCAGCATTTAATTTCAGAAAGGGGAACTACACAAAAATGAGGAGGTTAGCGAAAAAGAAATTAAACGGTACAGCACCAAAAGTAAAATCCCTGCAAGCTGCGTGAAAACTTTTTAAAGACACCATAATAGAGGCTCAACTTAAATGTATACCCCAGTTGAAAAAACATAGTAAGAGAACCAAAAAAGAGCCACCGTGGCTAAACAACAAAGTAAAAGAAGCAGTGAGGCAAAAAGGCATCCTTTAAAAAGCGGAAGATAAATCCTAATGAGGAAAATAGAAAAGAGCATAAACTCTGGCAAATAAAGTATAAAAATATAATTAGAAAGACCAAAAAAGAATTTGAAGAACAGCTAGCCAAAGACTCCAAAAGTAATAGCAAAAATTTTTTTAAAATAGATCAGAAGCAGAAAGCCGGCTAAACAACCATTGGGCCACTGTACAATCGAGATGCTAAAGGAGCACTCAAAGATGATAAGGCCATTGCAGAGAAACTAAATGAATTCTTTGCATCAGTCTTCACTGTTGAGGATGTGAGGGAGATTCCCAAACCTGAGCCATTCTTTTTGGGTGACAGATCTGAGGAACTGTCCCAAATTGAAGTGTTATTACAGGAGGTTTTGGAACAAACTGATAAACTAAACAGTAATAAGTCATCAGGACCAGAAGGCATTCACCCAAAAGGTCTGAAGAAACTCAAATGTGAAATTGCAGAATTACTAACTATCATCTGTAACCTACCATTTAAATCAGTTTTTGTACCAAATGATTGGAGGATAGCTAATGTGACGCCAGTTTTTTTTAAAAGGACTCCAGAGGTGACCCAGGACAGGCCAGTAAGTCTCACTTCAGTACCTGGCAAATTTGTTGAAACTATCATAAAGAACAAAATTGTCAGACACATAAATTAACATAGTTTGTTGGGAAATAGTCAACATAGTTTCTGTAAAGGGAAATCATGCCTCACCAATCTATTAGAATTCTTTAAGGATGTCAGGGTTCCCTCCCAACTGTGAACTCTAGGGCACAGATGTGGGGACCCACATGAAAGACCCCCTAAGCTTATTTCTACCAGCTTAGGTTAAAAACTTCCCCAAGGCACAAATCTCCTTTGTCCTTGGACAGTATGCTACCACCACCAAGTGAGTTAGACAAAGATTCAGGAAAACGACCACTTGGAGTTCCTGTTTCCCCAAAATATGCCCCCAAGCCCTTTCAACCTCTTCCCTGGGGAGGCTGGAGAATAATACACCAACCAAATAGATAAACAAGGTGAGTACAGACCAGCCCCTTTGGTTTTTAGACTAAAAACCAATCAGGTTCTTAAAAACAGAACTTTATTATAAAGAAAAAAGAAAAGAAGCACCTCTATAAAATCAGGATGGAAGATAAATTTTACAGGGTAGTAAGAATCAAAACACAGAGGATCTCCCTCTAGGCAAAACTTTAAAGTTACAAAAAAACAGGAATAAACCTTCCTCTTAGCACAGGGAAAATTCACAAGCTAAAACAAAAGATAACCTAATGCATTTCCTTGCTATTACTTACAATTTGTAATCTTAGATGCTTATTTCAGGTATGGCTTTAGGAGATGTATTTTTCCTGCCCTCGTCCCTCTCTATCCCAGAGAGCACAAAGAAGCACAAACAAAAAATCTTCCCCTAGAGATTTGAAAGTATCTTCTCCCTTTTTGGTCAGGTGCCAACCAGGTTATTTGAGCTTCTTAACCCTTTACAGGTAAAGGAGGGATTTTATGCTATCCTTAGCTGTATGCTCATGACAGAGGGGGTCAACAAGCATGCGGACAAAGGAGATCCAGTGGGCATAGTGTATTTAGATTATCAGAAAGCCTTTGACAAGGTCCCTCACCAAAGGCTCTTAAGAAAAATAAGCAGTCATGGGATAAGAGGGAAGGTTCTCTCGTGGATTGGTAACTGGTTAAAAGATAGGAAACAAAGGGCAGGAATAAATGGTCAGTTTTCAGACTGGAGAGAGGTAAATAATGGTGTCTCTCAGGGATCTGTACTGGGCTCAGTCCTATTTAACATATTCATAAACAAACTGGAAAAAGGGGTAAACAGTGAGGTGGCAAAATTTGCAGATAATGCAAAACTACTCAAGATAGTTAAGTCCCAGGCAGACTGCGAAGAGCTACAAAAAGATCTCTCAAACCCGAGTGAATGGGCAACAAAATGGCAGATGAAATTCGTTGTTGATAAATGCAAAGTAATGCACATTGGAAAGCATAATCCTAACTATACATATACAATGATGGGGTCTAAATTAGCTGTTACCACTCAAGAAAGAGATCTTGGAGTCATCGTGGATAGTTTTCTGAAATCATCCACTCAATGTGCAGCAGCAGTCAAAAAAGCGAACAGATTGTTGGGAATCATCAAGGAAGGGATAGATAATAAGACCGAAAATATCATATTGCCTCTATATAAATCCATGGTACGCTCACACCTTGAATACTGCGTGCAGATGTCATAGCCCCATCTCAAAAAAGATATATTGGAATTGGAAAAGGTTCATGAGGAAAGATTAATAAGATTGGGACTTTTCAGCTTGGAAAAGAGGTGACTAAGGGAGGATATGATAGAGGTCTAAAAAATCTTGAGTGGTGTAGAGAAAGTAAATAAGGCAGTGTTATTTACTCCTCATAATATAAGAACAAGGGGCCACCAAATGAAATTAATAGGTAGCTGGTTTAAAAGAAACACAAGAAAGTATTTTTTCATACAACGCACTGTCAAACCTTGCCAGAGGGTGTTGTGAAGGCCAGTACTATAATGGGGTTCAAAAGGGAGCTAGCTAGATTAATGGAAGATAGGTCCATCAATGGCTATTAGCCAGGATAGGCAGGAATGGTGTCCCTAGCCTCTGTTTGCCAGAAGCTGGGACTGGGTGACAGGGCATGGATCACTTGATGATAACCTGTCTGTTCATTCCCTTTGGGGAACCTGCTATTGGCCACTGTCAGAGGACAGGATACTGGGCTTGATGGACCTTTGGTCTGACCCAGTACGGCTGTTCTTATGTTCTTATGTTGGTCAAGCCAGCGCTCCACACAGCCAAGCTGCTGTGGAATCTATTAGTTGGTTCTCTCTCCATGTCTTTTTGTCAGTCCCAAGTGAGAGCTTCTCTCTACCCCAAGGCTAGATCTTAACCTAGCTACCAGACATCTCTTGGTCCATTGTCCTCCCCAGAGCCATGCTGAGTTCAGATGTTCTGCCTATGTGGTGTTAGGTGTTCAGTACTTGGGGCTCCCGTTGTTTTTCTGGATCCTCCATTGATATGTGTTGGTTTCAGCCAGTCCTTTAATGACCCATTCCTGTCATCCAACACCACATCTCCTGCTCTGTCCCAAGAGCAGATTTCACCCTTCTGCAACCACTAGGCAGCAATGCCAAGTACTGAGAGAAACAGAGATACAAAAGATATTACGGAAAATTCCCATTTGGTCACAACATCCACCAACTGGAGAGCAACCATCTCTAAGGCGAAACTCTAAGTGGCTGTCAAACAGTGCACAGCCACACTGCCCAATAGCTAAGGGGAGAAAGTGAAGGAGAATCCCGGCTGAGCATGACCTGCATTAGCCGCTACTATTCCAGGACTGGAGTGCTCACATCCTCGCTCACACCCCTCACTCCTGGCTGCAGCTCCTCCTGCTGACTGAATATTGCACTTGTCCCCAAACAAAAATAAGGGTATTAGTTCTAGCTGCACGCAGGCTTTGTGATTGGCTGGGATGAAGTTCAGCACTTGTCAAAAATTCTGCTCCATTAAGTGTTTCTGTTTCCCCCCCAGAAGGATCCGGGTGTAAGCTCTGCCCCCCAAACTGGCTACTGCACAGGGACAAGTGCTACTGGGTGTCTAAAGACAAAACTACCTGGAACAAGAGCTGCGACGACTGTTCAAAGAGGAGTGCTTGACTGTTAATGATTCAGGATCAGGATGAGATGGTAAATAAAACCTCTGGGGAGATGAGCATCATTAGTATAATAATTAATGCACAAAACTGCTGTTGTGTGTCAGTTAAGATTACTCTATACACAAGGTACCTACACAAGCCAAAAAGCAAAGAACTTGAAAAATTAAATACATAAGCTATGGTCTACAATCTGGCAGTGGACACTTCACTAGTAGCACAACATACACCACAAAGAACGTACCACAACCTTAACTCTGTCCCAGCACAGACAGAGGCTAAGTGACTGGCCCAAGGTCATACAGGAGTCTGGGCTGGAAAGGGGAATAAAATCCAGCTATCCTGAGTCTCTGGCTAGCACTTGAACCACTATAACCTCCTTTCTCCCTTAGTTTATTGTTCCATGTCATTTACAGATTTTCATACAAACTACTTCCAAAGATACAAACCAGATCTGGCTTGGACTCACCATTACATTCCCTGCAAGGAAAAGGATTTGGGTGGACGGCTCCCTGTTAAATCAAACACTGTGAGTGTTGTTATCCTTGGAGTCCACGTAAGATCCCCAGCAGGGAGTTGTTGGCTTTCCAGCATTGCTGTGAGCAGAGGCCACTTATGGGTGCAAGGGATTTTCATTGCTAGGCACGGTCCTCTGCACAGAGGGGTGATCAGTCCGAACCCTCAAGAGATGATTTACATAGACAGTGCAGCTAATCCTGAGGGTTGGGTTTTATAATGTGAACAAGTCATGTCCACTTCTGGAAAACACCAGCCAGCTACAGTATCATGTGCTGGGAAGTCTTATCAACCAGGGCACTGTAGGAAAAATTCAGGTGTTAAGGAAGAAATTCGAGAGGTGTCAGAATGAGGAAAAGCTGCTATAAATCTTGTTCAAAAACTAAACAGTGATTTTATTTCTTTTGTTTCCCAGGTTCAAGGTAGTGGATCCTGCAGAAGGGAACAACTGCGGGGTGATAAAAGCAGATCAGATTCATTTTGAAACCTGCAGTGCTGTATCTAAATGGATTTGTGAAAAAGACGCTCTCCTGATATAGACAGTGACATTAGTGCTCTGCACTTGTGTGTGCAAAGGACAAATCCTCTGTAGTGTCAGTCTGTCACGTGAATGATGAATAACGTAGGTGAGCTTCAAAGGGAAAAAATGGACTTATGCCCTTTTCTCCTCCCTGCTTTTATAAGGTGGATAGAAACAGACTCGAAGCCTTTTCTTGCATTTGAAATTCATGTCCTGTCTAGGCTGGATGATTATAGTGAAGGGAGAACCAGTGAAAAGACATCACAAGTAGAGCTAGGGGAATATTTTCCAATATATAGTTTATTTGCAAAAAAATGCAGTTTTGGACTGAACAAGACTATTCACAAACTGATGTTGAATTCACTGAATAGTTTCAGCCAAAATAAAAACAAATAAATAAAACTCAGGGTAGGCTCACACGAGAACTGGAGGAGGAAACAGCAGCAAACTCCACCCATTAGCCAAGTGGTTAGTGCGCCAGGTTTGAATCCCTGCTCTGGAACAGTGCGACTAGATTAACCATATACATCTAGACGTGGTTGTGCTATTTTAAGAATCCTTTCCTTGGAAAAAGCTCAACGTACCTAAGAATCAGGTCTGAGTATGACAAATATATTTCAGAGCGAGATTACACAGTGAAGATCAGGCACCTTCAAGAACCTGAAGAGCTGCAGAGAAGGCACATAACTCAAGCAGCAACAATCTACCCTCTGAAATTTGGAATAGTTAGCGTTTCCTTAATTAGCAGCCTGGATAGGGTGACCAGATGTCCTGATTTTATAGGGCCAGTCCCAATTTTTGGGTCTTTTTCTTATATACGCTCCTATTACCCCCCACCCCACACTTGCTGTCTGGTCACCCTACAGCCTGGATTTTCCAGGACTGCATATTTTTGCACTGCAGTTTCTTTATAAAAGACACATAAGAAAATATTTTACATTCAAAAGTGCCTTAAAGAAACCTATCCCTGAAGTACAGCCTGCAGATGTGAAAATCAGCCGTCAGTAAGCAGGGGCAGCACAAAAGTTGAGGCAGGGAGGGGAAAGAGAGGCGCCTCCTGAAAAAAAAAATGCATGTCAGGCTGTCTCTAGGGCCACATTTTCACAAAGGGAGGCTCCCAGGCACAAATTCAGAGGCTGGGTTTGCATGAAGACACTCACAGTCTGTATCTCACAGAGCAGCACAGCTGCATTGCTGGCTGTAGCTAGCGGAAGTGGACAGAGCTTGGAAGGGCCAACACCACGTGGAAAGCAACACAGAAGGCCCAAGGCCAAAGCCAACCTATGGCACCCAAGGAGTTGCAGGGAGGCTGTCTGCAGAAAGGAAGGTGTTGCAGTTTGTGGATACAGGAAGGAGCCATGACCCAGTCTGAAGGATGCAAACCCCGGAAGGGCAAGAAATCATGAAAGGCACCAGGGAGCAACAGGAGCTAATGGGATGAATTGAGCAAGGGGAGAAATTTTGCCGAGGAGACGATCCTGAGCCATGACTTGGTCTGAGAATCTGGGACATTGCAACCCGCTGCAGTGTTTTTGGGGACCAGTGTGTTATATGTATGAATGGCTTCTGTAAGCTTGTGTTCTGCTCTATGGGGAGGGCGACCACAGCTCCCCAGGAGCCACAAACAGTGGGGGTCGATTGAGGTGAGTCACTAAACAACTCCAGAGAGGTACCACGCTGTGACAGCATGTCCCCCTGTATTCACGCCCTCCACTCGATTTTAATAATCTTTATACCAAATATACCTTGTAAGGCATCGTTTGAAAACTAATAACTTGCTGGTCAATAATATCACCATGAAATGTGTTTTGTAACATTCTATAAGTCACCCTTCTGCCGTCAGAGTTGGCAGCCACAAGGGCCGGGTTCAGTGTCTAGTGGTTCCCTTTCAACAAGCGGCTCGAGCCCCCACTCACTGACCTGGACAATTACACACCAGCCCCAGGTGCCTCTAAGATGCAATACTTCCCCTCTCGCAAGCACAGAGTCTGAGTGTAGCAAAAACTTTTAAAAAAAGGAGAGAAGTAACTCAGCATTAATTTGGGAAAACACCGCAACTAGGGTTCATATATATAAACCATGAGCAAAAGACCCATCCTCAAGTAAGCTGGGCAATGTCCTTTTCCCATCAGCTTCCTAAGTCCAGCAACCCAAAAGTCCCTTTCATGTGCCTGACCCTTCTCTGCACCCCACTCGTGGTTGCTGTCCTTGGCCAGTGCAGCCCCAGAGGTCAGAGGTTCATCCGCAGAGTTCACCTCCCACTCTGTGTGGAAGGCAAGGGCAGGGCTAAGGAGGCATCTTACATGCTGTACTGCTCGGGCACTCACTCTGCGCCCAAACAGCCGATTGCCGTGCCTCTCTGCGGGGCTCTGCTCTGGCCTTCTCCGCCAGCCATCTTGCTGGCCACTTGCCACACCTCTCTGACAGCTGCCTTGCTGGCCACTTGTCGCGCCTCTTCATCAGCCTCCCTGCCAGCCACCCTGGTGGCCACTTGCTGTGCTTCTCTGCCAGCCACCAGCCAAGATGTTTTCAGAGACCCCTACTTAATACACTTCCCAGTGATTTCACCTGTTAGTAGGGGAGTCTCACTCCATTCTGCAAAGTCCAATACCCTAAATAGAGACACTATCTCAAAATATGTCGAATACTCAGACCTAGGTATCAGTGATTTCAGTTCTACAGCATGCAACAAGACTCTTAATGGAGTCTAAAATAGTTTTTCATTATACCATGGAGAAAGAAAGGGTCAAATGATGTCTGGGACCCTTAATCTATTCACTAGATTTTAGAACCCATGTCCCCTGCCTACCAAGTGCTGTTTAGTTGAGGCAATGCCAAGTACAGTTCTGTTACCCTTGATTCACATAGCAAGGATAACAACCCTTTATTACTTCTGCCCCAATAACAACAAGGAGACTGGGGATCCCACACCAGCCAAAAGTGTCCATTTGGGTAAGCAATCCCATCATGCTGAACACCTAGGCAGGGTGGGTGTGCCCGTGCAAACGAGATCAAATCCTGAAGTCCTTTTCCACAGCTCACCACTAGATGTCAGGGGAGAGCTCATTCAGACTCTGCTTATATCTGTAAAGTTACGGTTTAATAACATGAGATAAACAACATAGCATTAAATCGGGAAAACACCTCAACTAGAGTTGATAGACTAAATCATGAGCAAAGACCCACCCCAGGAAATTGGGCTGTGTCCTTTTCCCTGGGCTCTTGAGTCCAGCAACCCCCTAATCACCCCAAGACTCCAAAGTCCAATACCCTAAATGTCCCAAGAGTCCAGCAAGCCAAAAATCACCCACTGTCCCAAAAATCCCACAACCCAAAAGTTTATGACCTGGTTCAGTGCAGCCCCAAAGTTCAAGAGTCTATCTGCAGGGTTTTCCGCCCCCCTCCCCATCCTGGGTAGAAAGGGGCACCTTATGTGGTCCGCTGCCGACTGCCCTGCCTCTCCTGTGAGGTTCTGCTTTCGCCTTCACCACAAACTGCTCCGCTCTACCAGCCACTCTATTCTGCTCCTCCAGCCATCCCCACAAACTGCTCCGCTCTGCTCTGTTAGCTGCTCTGCTCCACCAGTCGTCCTATGATCCGCTCCAGGCATCCCCGCAAACTGCTCGGCTCAGCTCACTCTGTGGGCTGCTCCAACCTTCCCACAAACTGCTCCGCTTTGCCAGCTGCTCTGCTCCTCCAGTCGTCCCATGATCCGCTCCAGCCATCCCCACAAACTGCTCAGCTCTGCTCACTCCGTGGGCACTCCAACTGTCTCCACAAACTGCTCTGCTCCACCAGCTGCTCTGTTCCACAATATAGCTTAAGGCTCCCTCACTGATTAGCAAAGCACTCAATGATCTCAGCTCAGTAATTTTAGCTCTTTAGTGATTTCAGCTCATAGTAGGGGAGCCCCAGTGCTGGTACACCATTAGCCCAAAGTGAGTTCAGCTCAGTAACCTGTAACTAGATTCCTAAGGGAACCAAAAATCAGCTGATATCCAACAGTGAAGAGAGACAAAGGTACAATAAGTACTTCTAGCTCACACAAGTAGCCCACTCCACCTGGTACAAATATCTGTCTCCAATCTCTCAATTCACTGGGTTTTGGAACCCATGTCCCTTGTCTAGCGAGTGCTACTTAGCTGATGTTGAGACCCTCTGTCATAAAACAGTTTCATAGTCCCTCATTCATATAATCAGGATGACAACACTTTATTCCTCCTGCCCCAATAACAAAGAAATTGGGGATCCCACAGCTGTCAAAGTAACCATTTTAGGCTGCCGTGGGCTCTGCTAGGCAGGGTGGGTGTGTCTATGCAAACATGATCAGCCTCTGAAATTCTTTTCCCCACTCACAATAATTCAGCACCAGATGTCAGGGTAGAGCTCATCCTGACTCTGCTTATACTGGTATTAAAGGTGCTTATGTATGTGATGCTGTGTGGAATTTGGGGGACGCTTTAGGATATTATGAATATCAATATTGTAGAACGGCAATGAGTTATGCCAGATATGCCATGTAAGATATCTGCAAGAAAGTTATAATCAGCCAAATATGATAATCTATTTTAAATGTTTGTATCACCTTTGTATTTTGGGTTATGGATATGTATGTATGTATGTATGTATGTATGTATTACAAAACTTGTGCTATGCTGCCGGGTGACACCCTCAGACAGTTTGATAATGCACTACCTAGCCTGCTTGACGGCCCAAAGACCATCAGCTATTCAATTGATCCATTGAGCGAAGGCAGATATACTTTGTGACTCAGCAAGGCTTTTAGGGGCATACCTATGGACAGAACTCTAAGGCTTCCAAGCTATGTGCTGGGCAGCTTGTGTTTGGGACAAAGGAAGTAGAGGTCACATGACAAAAGGAATACAAAAGGCAGCTGCATCTTCTCCATCTTGTCTTCATTCCTGCTTCTTACCTCTGGGGGAAACTTTGTACAAATGAAGCTCTGAACAAAGGACTGAATGACCCATCCAAGCCGTGGACGTGTTCCAGAGGGACTTGCAAGCCAGCAAACTTACTAGTACTGCCAGGAACCTGATGGACTTTGAAGTTTTTGTATGTGTGTGACTGTTTTACCATTTCACATCTCTCTTCTTATTCTCTCTTTTTTCTTTATAACAAATCTTTAGTTTTAGACACTAAAGAATTGGCTGGCAGCGTGGTATTTTGGGTAAGATCCCAACCTATACTGACCTGGTAATGTGGCTGGCCCTTTGGTGTCAGAAGAACATTTTGTATATGTGAGTAGTTTTAAACTAACTTCTCACCGTACTGTACCAAGGTGCTGACTGGGAGCCAGAGAACTGGAGTGCAAAAAAGGGGGCTGTATGATTTCTCTTTTGCTTCTTGATAACGAGGGTCGGGGATCAGAAGCACAGTTTGTGACTAGCTGAGGAGTTTAACTTCAGTGTTACCCACCAGTCTTGGGAGAATCTGCTCTCCCTTTTGCAGCCTGACCTTGGCATTGCCAGTGAGGGCTGCCCCAGGCACCCCAGGTCACAATGCACATATAGGTTATTCTTGTACTGGAAGGGGAATAAGCTATGACATTGTGAGGCACCTTTTTTCTGGTAATGCTGCATCCACACTAGGGTTATACTGGTATAACTATATTGGTTAAAACAACATACCCCAAACTGAAATAGTTATACGGATACAAAAACTGTGCAGAACAGGCCTTATTATGGCACGCTGATGCACTTATGAAAATCCCAACCCTAATTAGTATTAAGTGCTTTGAAAAATATTAAGTGCTGAATGCAATAATTCAGGATCCCACCTGAGGTGGGCAGCTGGTCTTTCTCCTCTGCAGCTGGAGATGTGTGATCACCTTCAGCCTGCACCTTCTGTTTTGCGTTTTGTCTTCCCGCAAAAGGTTAGAAGATAAGAGAAGTGCTAGCCACACCTGTCCTGAGATGCTCCAAGTTAGGGCATCGGCCCACAGTAGAGATGATGACACTTCCTCAGGAGTCTGTGTTGAGAAACCACACAGGAAGCTTAGATACATGCATAGACACAAACAGAAGGACAATAGTTGAAGTGTTAATTAGACAGGACACCTCCTAACTTTAAGATGAGGAAGATGATATTGTGTGGACAGAAAACAAAAAATGAAGAATCATAGATGCAGGCCATGTGCTGAAACAAACTATGGCCCCATCTTTTATTCACTTTTAAATGTGCAGTAGTGACCCACCCTTACACAGCAGCATGTTGAACTCCACTAGTGGCTGCACCACAGAAGTTTGAGTCCATCACCTGTGAACTGGCAGAGAAGGTTCTTTTAGCTCAGGCAACAGCAGCTCATGTGTTTAGATCAAGAAGTTGTAGCTTCAGTTCCTCCTGTCAACAAGCCATCCAGAAGTGTTGTTTTATAATTAAAAGCCAGAGCTATGTGTACAGCCATTTTGTGCATTGTATATTTGTCAATAACTTCAAAAGCCTTTTGCATACTATGTATTTCTTGTGCATAAATAGTTGCATATAAAAAAAAAGTTTAGAAGTTCAAAATAGTAGCTCTACATTTATTTTTCTATGAGTTTTATCTGAATAATAATTGCAGGTCCAGGCCTTCTGGTCTATTGTTTCATCTGCCACCGAAATGCAGCTGTTCTGAGATGAACCAAATCTGCTATTTAACAGCAACACTTTAGAACAAGAACTAAGGCCTTGGCTACACTTGCGAGTTAGAGCACATTAAATCAGCCCCGGGTGCCCGAACTCCTGAGGTGTCCACACTGGCAAGACATGTAGAGCACCTCACGGCTGGAGCGCTCCTGGTAATCCACCTCCATGAGAAGCATAACTCTTGCTGCACCCCAGCTGGAGTGCCGCAGTGCCAGTGTGGATACCCTGGTCTATGAATGCGCTCTGATCGTCCTCCATGAAGTGTCCCACAATGCCTGTTCTAGCCACTCTGGTCATCACTTTGAACTCTACTGGACTGCCGTCAGGTGACCGACCATCAGACCCGCCCTTTAAATTCTCTGGGAATTTTGAAATTCCCCTTCCTATTTGCTCAGCAAGGCATGGAGTGCTCTCAGTGCATCTTTTCAGGTGACCATAGCTCCATGCGCCAGGCGATCCCCAGTATGGAGTGATGGCAAGATGCTCGACCTCATCAGTGTTTGGAGGGAGGAAGCTGTCCAGTCCCAGCTGTGCTCCAGCCACAGGAATTACAATATCTATGGGCAGATATCAAGGACCATGACAGAAAGGGGCCATGACCAGGACACGATGTAGTGCAGGGTTAAAGTGAAGGAGCCGTGGAATACCTACCGCAAAACGTGGGAGGTAAACCGCCACTCCGGTGCTGCGCCCATGACCTGCCGTTTCTACAAACAGCTGGCCACAATACTTGGGGGTGACCCCACCTCCACGCTAAGCACCACCATGGACACTTCAGAGGCCACAGCAGCCCAGAGTGCAACAAGGCAGCAGGAGGAATGCGGGATCGAGGGTGCTGAGGAGGAGGAGGGCCCAGAGCCAGAGGACAGCCTGGCATCCCTAGATGCATACAGCTAGGAGCTGTTCTCAAGCCAGGAGGAAGGCAGCTAGTCGCAGCAGACAGTGCTTGCGGAAGAATAAACACCAGAGGAGGTTCCTGGTAAGTGGCTTTTACTTTGAGAAGAGAGCTGTTCAGTGCAAGCTGTTAGGGCGAGGAGGGTTGCAGAAAGAAGACTTGGGGCTGTGTGCATGCCTAGATGCAGAATAGGGCATTGATGTGCTCTCTCACATTGTGGTAATTGGCCTCAATGATTTCTTCAGAGGTCTCAAGCAAAAGCTGGGCAATGCGCTTGCACAGGTTCCTTGGCAGAGCTACTGTGCTTCTTATCCCAGTAAGGCTAACATGTCCATGCCACTCTGCCATGAGGGGCGGGGGGACCATTGCTACACACAGGCAAACTGCATATGGGCCAGGGCAGAAGGCGCATTGTAGAGAAGACCCTCCTTTGCTTCCCAGGTCACCCTCAGCAGCAGGGCTGACTTTAGGAAGTGCGGAGCACAATTCAAACAGTTTCGATGGGGCCCTGGCAGGGATGACTTAACAACAACAACAAAAAAAAAAGATGTAAAAAAAAACACCTGGGGTTTGTACTCACCGGGCGGTGCTCGGAGTTTTTGGTGACACTTCGGCAGTGGGTCCTTAACTCGCTGCAGATCTTCAGTGGCACTGAAGGACCTGCCGCCAAAGTGCTGCCAAAGACCCAGAGTGAGTGAAGGACCCACCACCGAAGTGCCACTGAAGACCTGAAGCGCCACCAGGTGAGTAAAAATTAAAAAGACGCCTCTAGCCAGGGAAGGGATTCTCACTGGGCGCGGGGCCCTCTTGGGCGTGGGCCCTGATTTGGAGGAATTGGTGGAATAGGCCTAAAGCCAGCCCTGCTCAGCAGCGAGATATCTTCCAGGACGAACTCATCCAGTGGAAAATGTGGGGACAGTGTTCAGTAATGGGCCCCTCTGCAGCTGTTGGCTTTCCCCAAGGCACAGTACCCCAGAGGACAGTATGGCCATGAGACAATCAGTCCCCCTTGCCCCTGTGGTTACTCATCATTTTAGGGCTCTTGTGGGTTATGTACACTCGCTTTGGGATGGGCACTTTCTGCTATTGTGTGCACTGTGCTTGTCTTTAAGTTTGGCCGAATCATTGCTCTGTCTGGCGTGAACAATGCTGCCTCTGTTAAAATGCTGCATTTTGGCTTTACAAATATAACCTTGAGATCCCAGCTGTTCTTGTTATCAACGGCCAAAAGGCTGCAAAGAATCAGGAAGCAGCCACCAAGAAGCAAGGAGGACCTTCTGCATGAAGTCACTTACTGAAAATCAGAAAGTACAGGAGAGGCAGGAGACCGAAAGAAGGCGCCGCCAGGAGAATGTGAATCTTGGTCAACAAACTATGGAGCGACTCCTAAGCATTATGGAGCGCCAAGTGGACACGATGCAGATGCTCATAGCACTGCAGATGGAGCAGATCCATGCCCGTTCACCTCCTCCCCCTGCAGGCCTTGTTCCCCCCTGTAACCTTCAACCCACTTTCCCCAACATACAGTTTCTTATCGCCACCAGCTGCCTCCAACACCTGTAGCTTCACCACCCAGTCCTGCAAACTATGATCCTTGCCCACTGCACTCAACCCCCATCACCATGCATTTTGGCCAGCCTGAAGTGCACACTCATTGCACAGCACTCCAGACAGGAAGGCTGAATATGATAACAGGACATATGCAAATCTGTGATTGTCCTGTTCCCCATCCCGCCCCCTTCCCTCCTCCCACACAGCACAGATGTGTCATGTCATGTGTGTTTCCCCAGCAGTTCTGTTTCTTTTCAATAAATGAATTTTTTGGCTTTGCAAACATTCTTCATTGCATTAAGTAAAAGATAGTGTAGCCCAGGAAAGCAACAGGCACTGCAAGTCAGTGCATTATACGTAGCAAATGCAAATGCAAATGCTTACTAGCATTGGAATCACTGCACTTCACTCCTGTGCAAGGCACCAAACATTACTGTTGGTTTTCAGCCTCAAATTCCTCCCTCAAGGCATCCCTAACCCTTACAGCCCTGTGCTGGGCCCCTCTAATAGCCCTGGTCTCTGGCTGTTCAAATTCAGTCTCCAAGTGTTAAACCTCTGTGATCTATGCCTGAGTGAAGCTTTCACCTTTCCCTTCACAAATGTTATGGAGGGTACAGCACGTGGCTATAACCGTGAAGAAGTTGTCATCGGCCAGGTCCAGCTTCATGCAGACAGCACCAGCGGCCCTTTAAACGGCCAAAAGCACATTCAACAGTCATTCTGCACCGACTCAGCCTGTTGTTGAACTGCTCCTTGCTGCTGTCAAGGCTCCCTGTGTAGATCTTCATGAGCCAGGGCATTAACGGGTAAGCGGGGTCTCCAAGGATCACAATGGGCATTTCGACCTCCCCTATAGTGATCTGGTCTGGGAAGAAAGTCCTGGCTTGCAACTTCCTGAATAGGCCTGTCTTCCAAAAGATGCGTGTGTCATGCACCTTTCTGGACCAGCCTGCATTAATGTCCATGAAATGTTCACAGTGATCCATAAGTGCCCGTAGAACATCAAGAAATATCCCTTCCAATTTATGTACTCGGAGGCTAGGCGGTCTGGTGCCAGAATTGGAATATGCATGCCATTTATCACCTGTCCGCAGTTAGGGAAACCCATTTGTGTAAAGCCAGCCACAATGTCACACATGTTGCCCAGAGTCACAGTTCTTCTGAGCAGGATGCAATTAATGGCCCTGCACACTTGCATCAACACAATTCCAACTGTCGACTTTCCCACTCTGAACTGGTTAGCAACCGATCGGTAGCTGTCCGCCAGCTTCCAGATTGTAATAGCCACCTGCTTCCCCACCAGCAGGGCAGCTCTCAATCTCGTGTCCTTGCACCGCAGGGTGGGGGCGAGCTTAGCACACAGTCCCATGAAAGTGGCTTTCCTCATCCGAAAGTTCTGCAGCCACTGCTCGTCATCCCAGACTTGTATGACGATGTGTTCCCACCACTCAGTACTTGTTTCCCAAGCCCAAAAGCGCCATGCCACGGTGGTGAGCATGTCTGTGAATGCCACAAGCACTCTCGTGTCGTATGCGTTATGTGTGTCGACATCATCGTCAAACTCCTCACTGGCACTTTGTAGCTTAAGGAGTAACTTGACTGCAATTTGTGACATGCTGGCGAGACCCATCAGCATATTCCTCACAAAATCGAGATCCATTCCTGCAGACCAAAAGGGAAGACAGAGCATGCAGCACAAAAAACCATTGAAAGATGGCGCCAAATGTGGATGGAAGCACAGGGATTGCTGCGATGCGAAGCGATGCATCACGGGGCATTGGGGCAGGACCCAAGAAGGCCTGGCACCCCAACTCCTTCTTCCTACAGGCCACAGTGCCAGAATTGGAAAAGGTGCTCTGTGGGATAGCTGCCTATAATGCACTGCTGCCACTGTGCTTGCACTGACAGTGTGAACATACTGGAGCGCTTTCCCTGCTGTGGTCTCTGTGGGCTGGTTTAACTCCTGGCGTTCTTCATCTGCAAGTGTAACCATGCCCTAAAGAAGAATACTATAACCTCAGTGCTAGAGATAGGTGGAGTTTGTTTTTGTTCCAGCGCTAATCAAGAACAAAATAAGGTAGGTCCTACCTTCTTCCAGTAGTACCATTTTTTAAAGGTCATTAAGAACAGGCTATTTATTTGATTGACATTTAAAATTCTTTATCTGACTACGAAAAATTCAACCCCTAATCTTCTGCTTGAACTTCTTGACTTTGTCCCTCTATTCCTGTTCTTTCAGTCAATATTTTCCATTAGAGAGTGTTACAACCCACACTGAGTTAAATATAGACTTGCAAAGTATTCTGCTGTTTGCTGGGTTTCAGAGAAAGGAAATGGAGGGTTTCAACAATTAAACTGTTCATTTCAAAACTCTCACACCTCAGGTCCCTCAGCTCATCAGCCCAACTGCATATTTTACAATACACAGCATGACCTTGAAAATCTAGTGGAGAAAAACCAAGTAATCTGAAGGACTTTCTAACACTTTGTTGTTGGGTTTAGGGCATTGTTATTTGCAGAGAGGCCTTTGCTATCTGTTAACTGCATAGCCTTGTTACCACTTGTTAACCAGTACTATAGCACCCTTGTTTGCTGGATGTTTTTGCAAAGCCAGCAGACCAATGTTTTTCACCAACTGCTCTGTTCATGTTCACAAAATACGTCTTCACAGAATAAATCACTTTTGGGGACAACTCTTCTGCCTGCAGTCATTCCTCCTACAGTAGCATCTCTCCTGATACATAAAATTAAACAGGAACATGTATTTTGTGGTAGCATTTTGGAATTGTTATTGAAAAGGTGCTAATGTCATACACGTTATTAGTTGGTTACATATAAGCACTCTGAATGGAATTCTACACTGAAAGAGTTAGTTCTACTTTGAGTTAGTGTGCACAGACCCATTCCACTGTAGGTGTATGTGCACCCAATGCGCTCCGGTGGGAGACTTTTGCCAGCAGTACGACTACTCAGTGCATGTGCCCCTGCTATCCTTGTGCAGAGAGCCAATGATATATGGAGGCACGGTTGTCACTTCCCTCTCAGGTCTTCTTACCAGCCCCAGTGAGAGTTGGAGCTCTCTGTCGCTCATCAGCTTTGGTTAGCTGGCTTTAAGAAAGAGAGTTTATCTTATTGCATATAGTTTAGTGTTAGTTCTAGCACTAGAACTAGTTTAGTCAGTTAGTTAGCGGTTTGGGGGAGAGGGAGTTTGCCATGCAGAAATCAGCAGGATTTCAACAGGGTGCCAGACACAAAAGTTGCCTAATTTGTTTAGGTGAGGGACATGGAGGAACAAATCTCTTACATGCACCTCATTTCCAATGAGGATAAAGAAGCAAAGGGATTTCCAACCTTAAAATTCATCTTCTCAAAAAAGTGGTGTGTCCCTCCTTGGAGACTGACCCTGACCATTGGAGAGTAGAGAGCTCCCCTATGGGGAATGCCCCTCAGGCTGCCCTGGCTCTGAAACAGGGTTTGGATGAGCAATATCACCCAACTTCCTCTCCTGTGGTCTCCCGAAAGCACTCAGATCCATCTGAGACTGATAAACTGTCAAAATCTTGCTCTTCACCTCACAAAAAGGCAATTTTCAAGTCCTCCAGTGCCGAGCTGAGGTCTGGTCATAAACACTGATACCTCGGGAGGCACCCTCAAGACCGGTGCCTTCAACTTTACGGGAGAGATCTTCGACCTCAGCACTGTCAGGTCTGGAACCAGCACTGGCAGCTGTGCACTCGCCTCTGCTGTCAGTGACATTGACTCCACAAGCATTTGTGTCTCCCTCTGCCAGTCTCACCTTTGCTGCAAGAGCATTGTCTGCACCATTCAGGAATTCAGATATTTCCTTACTTGGATGATTGGTTAGTTTGGGGAAGATCAAGGGTTCCATGTCTAGAACCATATCCTGGTCATCAGACATCTGTTTTCTCATCCTGGTCTAAAATTGAAAGTAGACAAAGCGACATTACAACCAATAAAAGAATAATTTTTGTAGGAGTGGATCTAGACTCTATTACCACTATAGCTTATATGCTGATGGACAGATTCCTGTCCACAGTCTCCGTCTAAAACCCAAGGACTACCTGCTGCATTTGAAATCTTCTGTTCTCTCCATCAGTACTGCGAGAATCCATTTACCTTCCATCTTGGTGATACAGCTACCAGTAGATGAGTTTTCTGTCTTTTAACATCTCTGGGTATCTAGATTTTAAAGAGCCTCATTCTTGTGTACCCTTCTGTGTCTGATTCCATACCTTCATGAGACTTGAATTAAGTTTTGCCTTGTTTAATGGTTCCCCTTCAAACTTTTTAACAATTTCCTTATCATTGCTATCAATGAAAACTGCCTTTTTAATAGCAACTAATTCTGTGAGGAGGGTACCACTAGCTGACCACCCTTTCACAAGGGCTATGTCTCCCTTTGACTGAACCCAAAGTTCATGTCTAAGGTTGTACCTGCATTCTGCCTCAATCAGACCATTCATCTTCCAGTTTTATTTCCTGAACCTCATTCTAGCAAAGCTGAAGAGAAATGTCATACTTTGGATATGTTTAGAATGCTTTGTCCTTTTACCTGGTGGTCACAAAGTCTTTCAGGTCATTGCCTAGACTGTCTGTGGTCTTCTCTGAAGGATTAAAGGGCAGTTGGTTACAGCCCAGAGTGTATCACATTGGATTTCTGACTGTATCAAGCTCTGCTATAATATAGCAAAGGTTCCTCATCTCAGAGGCTAACAGCCCATTCCCCTAGAGCTCATTCCACTTTCTCAGCCTTCTTGAGCAACATACTGATCGTGTCAAGTATCAGGGGGTAGCCGTGTTAGTCTGTATCCACAAAAACAACAAGGAGTCCGGTGGTACCTTAAAGATTAACAGATTTATTTGGGCATAAGCTTTCGTGGGTAAAAAACCCACTTCTTCAGATGCATACTGATAGTGGCCATTCACATAGCAGCAATGTGGTTATCTGTACTACATTTTTTCAGACACTATGTTATCGCTTAAGTTTCCTGGGATGATGCCACCTTCAAAAAGTCAGTGCTCTCTCTTCAAGTAATCCAAAGTCCCACCACCTTTAAGGAAACTGCAGGTGAGTTACCTACAGTGTAATGCATCCAGTCACTCCAAGGAGAAGAACAGCCAGCTGAATCTGAATAAGAAGGAGCTGATGCGGATGGGCAGAGGAAAGTATTCTGAAGAACTTACAGCCATGGTGCTGTCTTCATCGGTTGAAGGTACACATCCACAAAGGTCAATTCAGTCTGTAATGCAGGAGTACTCTTGGATTTCTTGCTGATACTGAAGGCTCACGTAGCAACATCTGTGAGTAACACTTTCTATTATCTCTGCTTGGTTAGAGATGCCATCTCACCCTGGTAAATGAAGACCTAACCTCAGTTATCTACCCTTTTGTTACCTCTCAGCCACGGCTGGCTCCAGGGGTTTTGCCACCCCAAGCAGCCAAAAAAAAAAAAAAAAATCCGTGATCGCGATCTGCGGCAATTCAGCGGGAGGTCCTTTGCTCCGAGTGGGAGTGAGGGATCCTCCGCCAAATTGCCGCCAAATACTTGAAAGTGCCGCCCCCCTCTGGAGTTGCTGCCCCAAGCACCTGCTTGATAAGCTGGTGCCTGGGGCCAGCCCTGCTCTCAGCTGGATTATAGCTATATAATATGCCTGGGCATGAAATCTTCAGCACTTGTGAAATTCCAACTAGTACAGAACCCTGCAGTGTGTCTCCTCAGCAGCACAGGCTACCATGAATATATCAAACCTGTCTTCCGCTCTCTACACTGGCTTCCCGTAGAACCTTCCATCAAGTTCAAGGTCTGTCCTTCTCTTCAAAGTGCTTCATGACCTGGGCCCAGGGTATCTAAATAATTTTCTAAAGCTGTGGGATAAAGACTGATCGACAACTCCATGCCACTGGAACTCTCAACAATTCGGGCAAAGCTTGTCTGTGAAGGAGACAGAACTTTCTCTGGAATGAACTCCCCAAAGAACTAAGGATCATTACAAACTTCACCATCTTCCACTCTGAGTGCAAGGCACATTTCTTTGACCTTGTCAGCTCTAATATAAACACATAGCAACAGGTATATTTATATGAAAAAGCAGAACAAAAACCCCCACGCCCGACCAAACCAGGACACTCTACTGCACATTTCTCCCTCTAGGAAGGTGGTGAGAGAAAAGACAGTTACTTTTTCCATAACTGGTGTTCTTTGAGATGTGTTGCTCATGTCCATTCCACAGTAGGTGTACGTGCTTGCCATGTGCACTGGTGCCGGAAGTTTTTCCCCTAGCAGTACTTGTAGTGGAGTGCCCAGCAACTCCTGGAATGGCCCTACCATGGTGCAGTATAAGGGGCACCACACGCTCCCCCCACCCTCAGTTCCTCTTGCCAGACAACTGCAGCAGAGGGGAAGGAGGGTGGGATGTGGAATGGACATGAGCAACACATCTCCAAGAATGCCAGTTACGGAAAAGGTAACTGTCTTTTCTTCATAGAGTGATTGTTCATGTGCATTTCACAATAGGTGATTCCAAGCCATCTCTGTTGGAGGAGGGTAGGAGTTCACAGACTCTTGGGATGGAGCACTGCCCTGCCGAACTCTGCGTCCTCCATGGTTTGGGAGATGATTGCATAATGCAAAGTGAAGATGTGAACCGAAGACCACGTTGCAGCCCTGCAAATGTCCTGGATAAGGACATAGGCCACAAACACAGACGACAAGACTTGCGCCCTAGTTGAGTGCACCCTCACAATCGGTGGGGGGGGGCGGACTCCTGCCAGGTCATAACAGGTAGGAATACACAAGGTGATCCAGTTGAAGAGCCACTGAGTGGAGATTGGCCGACCTCTCATGAGCTCAGCCAAGGCGATGAACAGCTGTGAGGACTTTTTGAACCTCTTTGTATGGTCCAGGAAAAAGGCCTGAGCCTCTCTCACATCCAGCATGTGGAGGCGGCGCTCCTCACTGGACACATGGGGGTTGGGACAGAGCACCAGCAGGAAAATATACTGACCCATGTGGTAGGGTGAGACCACCTTGGGGAGGAATAAAGGATGTGCTCAAAGCTGGACCTTATCCTTATGGAACATCGTGTACGGGGGCTCAGAGGTCAGGGCCCTGAGCTCCAAGACCCGTCTAGCGGATGTGATTGCCACCAGGAAGGCTACCTTCCACAAGAGATGCCACCAGGAGCATGTAGCTAGCGGTTCAAATGGGGGGCCCATCAGCCTGGTCAGCACCAAGTTCAGGTCCCACTGTGGACTGGGGGCTTGACGTTTGGGAAAAGACGATCCAAACCCTTAAGGAATCAGCCAGTTGTAACATGGGAGAACACCATGTGGCCCTGCACCAGTGGGTGGAAGGCTGATATGGCTGCCAAGTCACCTTCATGGACGAGGGTGCTAGGCCTTGGGTCCTAAGGTGAAGGAGGTAGTCTAAAATGAGCTGAATCAGAGCAGCCACAGGTGAAACACCCCAATCAGCCGCCCAACAGGAAAACTGAGACCACTTAGCCAGATAGGTCCGACGTGTGGAGGGGTGTCTACTTTCCAGCAGGACTCGCTGAACCCCTTCTGAGCAAGTTCTCTCCTCCTGGTCTAACCATTGAGCAGCCATGGCTTGAGGTGGAGTGCCGCTAGGTTGGGGTGGAGGAGGCAGCCCTGGTCCTGGGATAGCAGGTCCAGCTGGGGCAGCAACGGCCATGGCAGGGCAACCACCAGGCTTGTGAGAGTCCCGTACCAATGTTGCCTGGGCCATGCTGGGGCGATCAGAAGGACCCAGACCCTGTCCGTTCTTATCTTCTGCAAGACCTTGCCAATCAGCAGGATCAAGGGAAAGGCATAGAGCAGCTGGCTCGACCAGGGCAGAAGGAAGGCATCGGAGATGGCGCCCATGCCCAATCTCCCCCAGAGCAGAAGCAGGGACACTGGTGGTGAACAGGTCTACCTGGGGAATGCCCCATGTTTGGAAAAGCTTGTACACCACCTCTGTGTATAGTGACCACTCATGATGAGAGGAGAAGTCCCGGCTCAAGTGATCTGCCTGGGAATTCCGGGTGCCCAGTAAGTGGTAGGTTTCCAGGTAAATATCATGGACTATGCAGAAGTCCCACAGCCTGAGGACTTCCTGGCAGAGGGCTGAGGAACGGGCCTCACCTTGCCTGTTGATGTAGAACATTGAGGCCGTGTTGTCCGTGAGAACCCTAACTACTCTTCCCTCCAGGTGCGAGCAGAAAGCCATGCATGCCAGACGGACCGTCCTGAGTTCCTTGACATTTATATGCCGGGGAAGAACCTGCACGGACCACAGACACTGGGTCTGAACGTTCCCCACATGGGTTCCCCACGCCAGGTCCAACACATCGGACGCCAGCTCCACTGACGGGGCCCGGCCTCTGAACGGGACTCTGTGGAGCATGTACCCTGGGGAGGACCACCATTGTAGGGAGGTGATCACCAGCTCGGGTACAGTGAGGACTTTGTCCATCCTGTCCCTGGACTGGGAGAACACTGAGGCCAACCAGAGCTGGAGGGGATGCATCCTGAGTCTGGTGTGATGAAGCACATATGTGCACGCCGACATGTGACCCATGAGCAGGAGGCACACTCTGGCTGTGGTCACAGGGAACCTTGTGACTGTGCTGATGAGCTCCCTCAGGGTCTTGAACCTGTTCGGTGGGAGGGACGCCCTGGCTAACACTGCATCCAGAGCTGCCCTGATAGTCCCAGTGCAGCGCATAGAGTTTAACGTGGACTTGGCGTTGTTTACCAACAGGCCCAGGATGGCACACGTGGATGGAAGAAGCGCCATATGGTCTTGCAGCTGCAACCGGGAGCTGCCCTTGACCAGCCAGTCATTGAGGCAGGGGAAGATCTGGACCCCCTGACGTCGGAGGTAGGCCACCACCACAGACATACACTTTGTGAATACCCTGAGAGCCATGGACAGGCCAAATGGGAGGGCTATAAACTGGTAGTGCTCCTGCCCAATCGTGAAACAGAGGAAATGTCTGTGTCCCTCAAATATATGAATGTGGAAGTACGCATCCTGCAGATCGAGGGCAGTGTACCAGTCCCTGGGGTCCAGGGACGGGATGATGGAGGACAGAGAGACCATGCGAAACTTGAGCTTTATCATGTACTGGTTCAGGTCTCGCAGGTCCATGATCGGCCTGAGTCTTCCTTTGGCCTTTGGAATAAGGAAATAGTGGGAGTAGAAACCCTTGTGTCTAAATTCCGCTGGTATCACCTCCACCACTCCTAAGCCAAAGAGCCGCCTAGAGTGACCAGACAGCAAAGTATTTCCATTCTGCCCTCTTAGAAATGGGGGGCAGAGAAGCCAGGGTTTGCTGTGAGGCACTGGAAATCTTTGCCACCCCTTCATGGAGTGGGAGAGCCACGCTGCTTGGTGCCGTAGCCAAGAGGATGTTGAAGAGGGAGTCTGAGGGCTCCTCCACCTCCTTGGCTTGAAGGTTAAGGCTTAATGCCACTCTTTTCAGCAGTGCTTGGTGGGCTTTAGAGTCCTCCTGTGGGACAGGCAGAGGAGGGGCCAGGATCGCCTCATCCAGGGAGGACGAGGATGGAGGTGTGATACTCTGCGTACCCAACACTGACATAGGTTCCACCACGGGGCTCCCCTCCGGGCGCGGGACTGGGGATGAGTTCCCCACTGACTTCTTCCTGGAAGGCTGAGATAGGGAGGCTGATGGTCTCTCTGAGGCTCCAGCAAGTGAGAGAGCCATTACTGGGGGCTGCATCGGGAGCCACTGGCCCCATTGGTACCACGATGCTGACCAAGGATTCTGGTGCCACTGCGGGAATGATGCCGATCACAAGACCGTGATCTCAGTGTGGAGGAGTGGGAGTACCGCTGTTAGCAGCTGCTCCGTGATTGGCTCCAACAGGCAGATCCGTGATGGTGAGGTGCCAGCGATCGATGCCTGGTACTGCAGGAGCGATGCCACAGTGTGGACCTCAAGCAAGATGAAGAACGGGAACAGCATTGATGCCCGTATCACGATGGACTACAGTAGCTTCTTGGAGATGAGAACCTCTAGTGCTGACTGTCCTGGTGTTAATGGGACACGCTCTTCTCATGAGGTCTATGGTTCCTTGAAGTGGAGTGATACCTGGAACCCCTGCCAGTTGGTATCCAGCCAGACAACCTGGTGGGGGTCGACGGTGACCAGCATGGACTGCACATGAGATGGTCACTGAGTGGGGAACAGCATCAAGAACCTTTCCTAGACCAGTACCGTCCAGTGGCAATTGTGGGGATCCAAGCAGTGGCTTGCCTCTGGATCAGGGAGCCAATGGTGGTGGTGCCCCTGATACCGGCAGACACAATGTTCCAGGCTTCCTGTGAGGCGTCCAGCAGGAAGGGATCCGGATGTCTAGGGAGGCAGGCTCAGAGAGGGTTGGGCTACTCCGCTCAACTTGAGTTGGAGGCTGGGACGCCAATGGGGACCGAGAACTGGCCAGAGCTGGTCTAGCCTCTCCCCTGGTCTTGCTCCAGTGTCTCAGTGGAGAAGACCTCTTCTTAGCCTTCTTGGAGTGCCCTGTGGACGGGGAGCAGTGCCGGCTGGTGGAGGGCATTGTAGGATCAGCGCACACCAATGCCGCGGTGCTTGGCGCCGACTCGGAGCAGCACAATGGTGCCAGGGTCAAGCCCGACTCCATCAAAATGGCTTGGAGCCAAATGTCCCGCTCCCTCTTGGTCTGAGGCTCGAAGGATCTGCAAATCTTGCAGTGATCACTGAGATGGATCTTTCCCAGACAGCGTAAACAGTCCACGTGTTGATCGCTCACTGGCACTGGCCGCTTGCAAGTGTCACACGACTTAAAGCCTGGGGCACGTGGCATGCCCCGACCTGGGCACACTAACTAACTAAAAACTACTTCGACTACAGGTACTACTAGATATGAACTAATGAAGTCCAAGGGGGACTCTACAGCAAGGCTGGAGCAGAGCAGTTCCAATGCACCTTCATTGGCGGCAAGAAGAAATTGAGGGTGGGAGGAGCGCATGGTGCCCCTTATAACCGTGCCATGGTGGCACCACTCTGGGGGTCACTAGGGGCGCTCCCCTATGGGTACTGCTAGGGGAAAAACTTCCAGCACTGGTGCACCTGGCGAGCACGCACATCTACTGTGGAATGCACATGAGCAATCGAAGAAGAACAAACATGCAACATATGTTAGTCACATTGCTTAATGCACTACTAGACATCTCACAGATACTATGACGATGAGTGTGGTGTAAGATCCTGCATAGAACAGAATAGAAATATGTTACTGCTCAGAAGAGGGCAGACATACACAGGAGACTGCTCTTAGACACAGATCCTCTTCTGTACGCTCACACCTTCCTCTGTACTTGCCATGGCTGGAGAAATAATTTATGCTGATTTAAAAATTCCTGGAGCCAGTTCCTCTTCAAGGCCACCACAACGATCTCAGCACCTCAGTAAGTGGATTTAGTTTCTTATTTTTGCATCAAAGTGGTTAGCCTTTGGTTAGGATTCCATTTTTCTCAGATATTTTTTGTTTGGCTTACAGCAGAGACAGCTTAGAGAAACTGTGTCCAGAGCCAAGGAGCGGCTCTGTGCTTTATGTGTGGTGGGACTTAGCGAATATGAAATTCTTTACCACTCTCAGCATTTGGCAGCTTAATTCCATTAAGGTAATATAGTGCACTTTAGTTTGTCAGTATAGCGTGTCACAGAAAACTTCATAGCCTCTGACAGTCTAAACATGCAAATACAAGTGCAATGCAACATAGCTGTACTTTGTATGACATACATACAAATTTGGGGCATACCAGCAAACTATTGAGGTAACAGTACATAGTATAGTGGGTTATAGTTGTGGGGCAGAGAGCAGTACATTGGGTGAGTCTGAGAAAGAATGACAAAGCACAAGGAATGTGGGGGGACTCGTAAAATAGAATTTAATTGTTTTGTTAGATAGCAAGTTAAAATCCACATACTTCTGAGAGAAGAGGTGGACCTGAAATTAGGTAGGGAGCCAATTATGTGCAGAAGGTCATGGAGACTGGCAGATGGTAGGTACTGAGGGGTGTCAGGGTGGGTAAGCGATGTAAGTAGGGAGAGGGAAGCCTGGTATCCGAGGAATGGGACCGGAGAAGAACCTTGCCAAAGGGGAGCAGGGAGGGAATGACAGAGATAATGAAGGGGATTTTTCCACTGGATGCTGAAATGGACACAAAACCAGAGAAGCTTTCCAAGGACAGAGATGACGTGTTCTGTTTCTGAGCGCAGGGGAGACAGCGAATTATTGCACTGAGCTCCACTGAAGCGTGGAGAATCAGGAGAGACTGTCAAGGAGAAGACAGTGGCAGAGCTGAGAACAAAATGAAGAGTTATCAGTGTTTTAGGAATATTTAAAATACAAAGAACCATGTGTTACAATTTAACTTAAAGGATGTAAACCGAGTATCATAAATTATTTGTGATTCCCCTGAAAAATGATATTAAACTAGTTAAAAATCTGGATACTTTGGAGGCTGTTTGGGGAAAAAATAATGTAAATATTAAATAGCTATTTTTAGGGTGTATTTTCCATAAGCACAGTTAGGTTACAGATTTACATGAAGAGTAAAATTTTCAAAAGTGCCTAAGCGATTCAGATGTTTCTAAGAATCCCGCTCTAATAGCTCAAATATTAATCAAGCTGTATATCTAGTTCACAGAAATACCTGATACAATTTTATTAACAGTTGATATTTTTCAACAGATCTTGCTTTGCTATCTATTAATATCACAGTAAAGCTCAGCATAATATGTGGCTGTCTAGTCAAATTTAATTCTTGTTGTGAACTGTCATGAAATTGTATCCATGCATTTTTTGAAGTTATTTTCAGACAGGACCTGATCTACTCATGAAAAATATTTTAGGACTTAGATTCTGCTTGTTACTTCAGTGTAAATCCAGAGTGATGCCATAGAATTCAGTGAAGTTACTCCAAATTTACACAAGTGTATCCAAGAACTGAATTTGTTTTTTAAATTGTTTCTCTAGCTGTAGCTATATAATTTTGTTAAGATGAAGACTGACACTATGTTAATGACTGGAAACTTAGGCCTCAATCCTGTGATCTGATCCTTATGGGTGGACCTTCATTCTCACTTGTACAGAATCCCATCGAAGTCAATAGGCACAAGGGTCCACTCACATGGATCCAAATGCAGAAGTGGGGCCTTAATTCACAGAGTCCAATGCCAGAAGGGACCACAGTGATCATCTAGTCTGATGTCCTCTATAATATAGGTTGTAGAATTTCCCCAAAGTAATTCCTAGAGTATCTTTTAGAAAAAACATCCAATCTTGATTTTGAAATTGTTAGTGATGAAGAATCCCCCACAACCCTTGGTGATAATGTATTTCCTGTCTTACTACTAAGGGCCTGATGCTCCAAATGCTTGCAGCCAGGGTGTAGAGGTTTGTGCTATGGGTCGTCCCAAGGCCTGAACCTGCAGACGCTTATGCGCGCATTTAACTTTACTCAAATGAGTCATTCCACTGAAGCAATCACTCATACATTTAAAATTACACCTCTGCTGAAATCTTTGCAGGATCAGGGTCTAATGCTGAAATTAAAATTAACTTGTCTCATAAGTTGTTGGTAGAATCATGAAGTCACAGAATTGACTTCATACTGTAGTTAAAATTGGAAGATAAGTTCCAATATACAGAAGATCTTGACTTTCCCACTTCCTGTTCCTAAAGCCCCCTCTGCTTTTAGCCTGAAATAATTTGTTAGTCTGAAGCTACAAGATAATTTTCCTGAGAAATTTTAAAGTAAATTCAACAAACCATTTCAAAATGAAGACAGAAAACACAACCACCCCCCAGCATTAATTAATATGAAATTTGCCAGATGATGGTGCTAAGAGGTTCTAGTTAGGAGCAGGGGCCTCATTCTGATGGTACATATATATCAGACAATAATTTTTCACTTTTCAGAAATTATTTCTACTGTTTTTTTCCACTTATAATTCCAGAACACTTAGTTCTGTAAAGTTAAAAGTAGTGATCTGAATTAGATGTCTGTGAGAATCCTCACAAAAAGATCCACTTTTATGAACAGAAGGATGCAATTTTTGAACTGACCCAGAATTAAGAGTGGTTACAACAGGAAGAAATTTTAGTCTTCTGTAGTGGTTATAAACCCTGTGAGTAGCCTTAAGAGTGTCACGAGCTTCATCTGTAGCAAAAAGTTAGTTTCTAACCCTTTCCCTGGAGAATGCAGTTTGAAAATGCAGTGTGAGTATGGTTTAAATGATGTTTCTGTTTACAAAAAAATTACTGATGAAAATTAAGACACTGAGCCATTGTAACAGCACTGTAACTTCTGTGTAAATTTGGATGTTACCTTAGTCCAGTATTTCTCAATCTTTTTGTGCTGGAAACCCCGTTTGAACTTAAAAAAAATAATTGTGACCCCATACCAAGACTTGAAAAAATTGCGATCTCTTACCTTAAATATTAAGTAGATTATTCATAATACTCAGGGCCAGTGTTAGGAGGTGGCACACAGGGCAGTTGCCCAGGGCCTCACACCACAGGGGACCCTGCAAAGCTAAGTTACATGATTTGGCCCTGCATCGTGGGGCTCAGCCTCCAGGGAAGCCAAAGCTGAGACCCAGGACCCGCTGCCTGGGGCTGAAGCATGTACTTTAGCTTCACAGGGACCTCTGTGGTGTGGGACCCCGAGCAGTTGCCCTACGCTTGCCACCCCTTAACACCAGCCCTGGACTTGCAACACGCCTAAACCCGTCCCCCAGGCTGAGAAACATTGCCTTAGTGGAATGTCTCTGCATTTAGTGTACACCTGGGTGACTGAGAATAGACTTTGGCTCACTATCTTCATTTCACAGTACAATTCTCAGGAAAATGGCAAAGCATTAAACTATTTTGGCTGGGATTTTCAAAGAAGCCTAAGGGGTTTCCGTCACCATTGAAATGCCACTAGGTTCCTTTGAAAGTTACAGCCATAGTAATTTTTAGGGAAATGATAATCCACATGTATGGTGTTCGAGTGGATGCCAAATACTAGCTAGTTGATTTCATTGAAGACTGAATAAAAAAAAAATGATCAAATAAGACAACAGCTTTGTGAAAAACAATGTAAAATGTATTAAAATCTCTGGTCAGTCTGATGCTGGAGGCCAGACTAGGTGATCATCATGGTCTTTTCTGGCCTTAAAAACCCTATGAACCTATCAATTACTTGAAAATCTAAGGTCCCAGCTGGCCTATTTCCATTTCATGTACTATCACCCCCAACACATATTCTGCAGGGCAAATTCTCTGAGTATCAGCCATACAAATCCATTTAGAGCTTGTTGGAGGGTGTTTTCCTCCCCCAACCCCACAGAAATTTTTACTTTTCGGCAAAAAAAAGTGTAACTGAAATATTTCATCTGACAAGTGAAATAGTTCAGTTCTGAAATGCTGCCATGGTGTCTCATGGGATTTGTAATTTGAGTGTCTCGTGTCTCCATTTTCCTCCATGGGCTGGACTTCCTGTTTGGAATACATCTCCCATGCTGCATCATGGTCTCCCCTCTTGGCTGGGGAGGGGCAGTCCATTTATGACACGGTTGTGTTAATTTTGATGGAATAAATGGGCCCAAAAGGTCAAAGGTGTTAACAAACCCCGTCACTGTGTAGCATTGAACAGTGTTAAACAAGGTTAAGGGTTTGACATACAAGTACCTCAGCTTGCTTAGACGATGGCAAATACACCATTAAAAATCATTTTAACCTTTTATTAAAGATACCAAAAAACAAAGAAAAGCAGTTGAAGCATTTGAACTATAAAGTATTAAATAAGGCTTTCATTTTAACACCATTCCTTATTTCCTTTCCCTCTATCTGGAGAGAAGAAAACTCCTATTTGACAGTCTTTATTGTATTAAAGATGGTAATAACTGTCCTTTTTAGGGAAAAGAGAAAAGGTTAATAGAGATGGGCTGGAGCTTTGCTGTTTCAAGTCTGATCCTGATTCTCTAAAAGAGAAAACCAGACAAACAAAAGGGGAGAGAAAAGAACAGCAAAGATAGAAAATGCAACTTCTGTTTTTGCTGTTAACTCTCAGTTGCAACCTCACTGCTGCAGAAACACAAGCAGTGCACACAATCTTATCAGCCGCTCAGAGTCCTGGCAAACTTGTACCAGCATCGGACTGTTTAGGACATTATGGCTAGTTGTCTTTTTCTGGTCAGCAGTGTTGCAAAACGTACAGTCTTGTCCATCTAAGCCAGGCTCTTATCACACAGAAGGCAAAAGAAAAGGATAGGAAAGAAAAGAAATAAGGTGGAGATAAAAAGAACATTCGTGCGAGTGGTGGTGGGGGGAAGGACACAAAGTCTCACATCCCAGGCGGTGTTTGGTATTTAGCCAGAGCAGGTGGAGGTAACTATGTCATCTGGGCTCCTCTCTCTGGCCTGGTCAAGACATCTTTCAAGATCAGGATGACGAAGGCCCAATGGTGTAGCAATGAATCCCAGGGTCCCAGGAGACGGTAGGGGCGGCAGCCATGATGGTAACCCTTGCCTCAGCAGTTGTTGGCAGACAGCTTCTTCTCCTTGGCTTTTTCTTGATTTCCCAAAATCTTTTTTTGAGGATCCTGAAAAGGAGTGATGGATGGAATAGCCCATCCCCTCGTTATTTTATCCCCCAATTAAACCCACTTTCTGACACACCAAGGTTGGTTCACTAATTTCCAGCCCCACATTCCTCTTGTTTACCAAGCATGATCTTAACACAGGCCTTGATTTATATCAGTTTGTGTGGATTAGTTCAGTCTTTCAGTCTCCCTTGTGCACCTTTTCCTATCAATATTTCTTACTATAGGTTATTGTGACATGTAATGAACTTTCTCTCACTTCTCACAATTAGGGGAAATTTGTAGGCCCAATTATCACAAACACTCACATGGCCACAGTGCATCAAGAAAGATGGACCAGGCTCCCCAGCCACACTTCATCAGAGCTGCACAGAGGTTTTGGGGGGCCTGGGGCAAAATCTGAAACTGAGACTCCCCACCTTCCCTATTTCATCCAATAACCTTATTGTTCCATGGGTTTGGGGACACCCTCATCTGAGATGAGGAGGGCAAACTGCCCTTTTTGCATTCCCTCTGGGTGGTTCTGCAGCCCACAGAGGAGAATAGGGCAAAAAGGCACTCAAACTACAATTCTAGAAGACACCACAGTGGGTGGCATTTCAAAATCAATATTCTTCATTTTGGGGATATACAATTTTTTGAGCAAGAAAAAGAAAAACACAATTTTCTGCAGACAGCAAACATGTTTAACAAAAAGAATTGAATCCCAAATCCAGTTTTCTGTTGAAAAACAGTTTGGATGGAAAATTTAACCAGCCATATCCATTGTATTTAATGTATGCCGTCACTGACATATGGACAAACCCATTGTCTACAGTGAAGCAGTATGTGTGTAACTGATTGTTCTTCTTTGACTGATATCCCTGTGGGTGCTCCACTTTAGGTGTTGGTACGTCTCCATGCCTTTGATTGGAGAATTTCAGCAGCTGTGCCAGGGTAGGTTGTACATGTGCAGCCCCTGTTTTGCAGCGCCACTGGTGCCTCCTTTAGCACGCATCTGACCTGACCCCCTCAGTTCCTTCTCAACCGTCCTCGGCCTGAGATGACACTCCCAGCAGTGTCGTGAAGTTAGCTCATTTAGTGTTTAAATTGTTTAGTTAGCAGAGTTTCATTTTATCAGTTCAGTTACTTACCTTTTCCTTGTTTTTCTTCCTAGTTTAAAAAAAACAAAACCTTTTATTTTTCATAGACTAGTTAAGTTCACCTCTGCAGTGAGCCACCATCTTTTCAGTTATGCCTGGTTCACTGGCTTTAAGTGCTACCTTTCATGTTGAGACATCATGCTAGTGTTGGGCGGACACTCACAGTGTGTCCGCTACTGGGTGAGTTGTACATCCCCCAGAAATGTGCTCACTGCAGCAACCTAAAGGCTTGAGCTTGGAGGGACAAGGATCCGCGCCTCAAACTCATCTTAATGGAGACATCTGTGTGACTGGCTTCAGACCCCAGCCAGCAGATTCCCTCTGGACAAAGATCTCCAGAGACCTCACCCTCTTCTCGGAGGAAGACTCATTCCTCAAAAAAAAAAAAAATCAATGAGGAAACAAGCAGCGACTTCTCCTCAGAAAGAATTGTCCAAAAAGAAGCCCTCTCTGGCTCAGTCCCATCTGTACCCTTCTTCACACAATGGCCATATTGGAACCCCATGGCTTCCTACAGAAGGCATTACAGCAGGCCCCCCAGTCCCTGTAAGGAGGGGATCAGATTGTCGCCATCACCCTCAGTGCCTGTAATGTCAGATCCCCACAGGGAAACTGTCGCAGAACAGGAGGAAAGCATAGTGCAAGATATCACATCACATGCTAATAACTCCTCCTCTTCCCCCGATGAGACCATAATACCTCCACCACCTACAGTTCTGCCAACTTTAAGCAATTTCAAGAACTTTTTAAAGGTGTGGTTGACAGGTTAGAGATCCCTCTTGAGGAGGTCCAGGAGACCCAGTGTAAACTGATGGACATCCTACAAGCTTCCTCAGCTTCCAAAATAGTACTCCCAATTAATGATGCGCTAATGGAGCCAGCCAAAACAGTTGTCACACCCCAGTTAACATACCATCCACCTGCAAGAGGGCTGACAGAAAATATGTCCCCTCCAAGATATGGACTTCCTTTTTTCCCCATCCTGTACCAAATCCGCTCATTGTCAGTGACATCAACCAGTGAGGTAGACAGCAACAGTACAGGTACACACCCACTGACAAAGGCTGGAAATGGCTAGACCCTTTTGGCCGCAAGGTCTATTCTTCACCCCTACAATTCTGTGTTGCCAACTATATAGTATTACTAACAAAATATGATTGCGACACTTATTCAAAATTAATGGATTTATTAATGATATTCCGAAGGACAAAAGGGATCAATTTAAAGCTCTCGTGTCCAAAGGCCAGTTTGTGGCCAAAACTGCCTTACAGGCATCTTTAGACATGGCTGACACAGCAGCAAGATCCATGGCCGCCATGGTAGACATGCACCGGGCTTTCTGGCTGCATTCCTTGGGATTTCCCAGGGAAATACAGTCCATGGTGGAGGACTTCCCATTTGACTGCCAGAAAATTCTTCAGCACCAACACGGACAAAGTCCTCCACATGATGACAGACTCACGAACGACCCTCAGAACATTGGGAATTTATACACCTGCCACAAAGAGTAGACAAAACAGATACCAGCCCTACCAGTGCAACAGGTATGCCTCATATATCCAACATCAATGGCAGCACGAACCACAAAGGCAGAGACCACAGAGATGCCAACCACCATCACCAGCGTCTCAATATTCCTCCTCCAAGCAACAATTTTGAGGGCTTGGTCAAGGGTCTTAACAATCTTGCTCACTCTGTAGTGCTGATGACACCATCCATCTTCCATTTTGGGGACTGTCTGACTCCCTTTTATTCAACGTGGTCTTCCATCACTACCAACAAGTGAGTCCTAGAAAGCTCAACAAATTTGTGAGGGTCCAACTGTTCAGGCTGTCACACTAGCAATGATAATACCAGCACCAGATAATACCAGATCCTACTCCCTATGCTCAGAAGTCATGAAATTGTGGAATTAGTGCATCCAACACAATATCAACATCTAAGCCTCCTACCTTCCATCCTGTCAGAATACTACAGCAGACATATTAAGCAGAGAATTTTCTCACAATCATGAATGAGAACTAAACGACATGGTCCTGCAGAACATATTTCAATAATGGGGCCACCCATCTATTGACCTCTTTCCAACATCACAGAACTACAAGTGCCCACAATTCTGTTCGAGAGCAGGTCTGGGAACCCCAATCACTGAGGGGTGCCTTCCTCCTCAGATGGGAATCACCACTTCTATAGATGTTCCCACTGATACCACTATTATTGACAGTGATAAAGAAGATACGTATGGACAAAGCAAGAGTCATACTGATAGCCCCAACATGGCCCAGACAGACCTGGTAGTCTTACCTGATAAAGATGTTGCTATGTATTCCATGCACTCTCCCACTCTATCCGGACCTTCTATCACAAGATGACAGACAGGTCTACCATGCACACCTGGAGAGACTTCACCTGTGGGCATGGCTCCTGCATGGTTCGATCATGAGGAACTAGCCTGTTCGGAACAGGTTAAACACGTATTACTAAACAGTAGGAGGTCAACCATGCACAAGACTTACCTTCAAAAATGGAAAAGGTTCACCATATAGTGCCAAGCAAAGCAAGACACTTTGGTTTCCTCACCTCTACCATTGATTTTGGAGCTACATCTTGGAGCTAAAAAACTTAGGACTATCCACTAGTTTGATCAAGGTACATCTGATGGCTACTAATGCGTTCCATCACAAGATTGATGGGATGTCACTGTTTGCACACCTGATTACCAAATGTTTCCTTACAGACATTCAGAGCGCTTATCCTGAATTATATGCTCCCACGCCGACGTGGGACTTGAATATGGTACTATACTGCCTCAGTGGGCCCCATTCGAACTCTTAGTGACATGCTGTCTGATACATCTATCAACGAAGGAAGCATTTTTAGTCACTATTACATCAGCCCACCGTGTGGTCATACCTAAAATATCTTCATCCTTTCACATCAATCAATCCATCCATCTTCCTGTATTTTTTCACAAACCTCACGAGAGCAAACAGGACTCAGTACTACATACCCTGAACATCAGACATGCACTAGCTTTTGAAAGAACTAAACCTTTCAGAAAATCCCCAAGACTCTTCGTCTCCACTACCAAACATTCTAAAGGAGCCACAATCTCCACACACACACTCTAAAAATGGATCTCAGGGTGCATTCACCTCTGTTACCAACGAAAGAACTAACAATCCCCATCTGGGATCAGAATTCACTCTACTAGATCCATTGCTACCTCAGTAGCCTTTCTAAACAACATACCATTCATAGACATATGTAGAGCTGCCACCTGAGCCACTGGACATATGTTCACAAAACACTATGCGATCTGATCACCCAAAGCTCAAGATCAGATGCACTGCTAGGGCTAACAGTGCTGTCTTCACTCACCCATACAACTCTGAAAGCCCCTTCAGTCCAACGTTGGGTACTACCCTATAGTCACCCCCATGGAGCACTCACAGGGACATAAAAGAAGAGGTTACTCACCCTGTGCAGTAACGGGTTCTTCAAGATATGTGTCCCTGTGGGTGCTCCATTACCCACTCTCCTTCCCTCTACTTTGGAGTTCAATTTCCAGACTCTGCGGTAGAGAAGGAACTGAGGGGGTCGGGTCACATGTGCACTAGAAGACGCTCCAATGGTGCTGTGAGATGGGGACTGTGTATGCATGGCCCAGGTGGGCACTGCTGCTGAAATTCTCTGATCAAAGATGTAGGGATGCACCAACATCAACACCAACTGGGACACACATCTCGAAGAACCCCATTACTGCACAAGGTGAGTAGTAACATTCTCTAATCAGGGCTGGCTCCAGACAACAGCGCAGCAAGCAGGTGCTTAGGGCAGCCAACAGAAAGGGGTGGCACATCCAGCTTTTTGGTGGCAATTCGGTGGCAGGTACCGAGAGAAGGACCTGCCGCTGAATTGCTGCTGAAGAATGAAGTGGCAGTGGTAAAGCTGCCACCGAAGTGCCGCCAATCGTGGCTTTTTTTTTTTTTTTTGGCTGCTTGGAGCAGCCTTGTCTCTAATGTAGAGTCTAATTCTCCATTGCCTTACTCCTTTCTGTGCAAACAGTGCTGATTCATCAACACAAGAGATTTACCATGCAGACATATCATCAAATAGCACTGATAATGTATCTAGTTAATAACTGGTTTCATTAGTGAAAACAGTTATAATTTTAAGAATTTTGAAATTTCACTGAAATTTCATAATTTGAGAAATAAAATTGAGAAAAATGTTCAACAAAATATTTGCAAACTTTCCGATCTGGGGTGTGTGTGTCTGCGTGTTTTCCTTCCAACCACAGAACTAGGCAAAAATTTTAATATTAAAAAAAATTGGGAACACCTTTTCAAATGTTATTAATTCTCTCCCCTCTCTAATCATTAGTTCTTTCTTCAGCTTTGATTTGCAGGGATGTCCCAGAGGTGAGTTGGCCTCTGACCAACAGATTTATTATTATTTGTATCATAGTAGCACCTAGAAGTTAGCCCCAGTCATGACTGAGGCCACATTGTGCTAGGCACTGCACAAGCATATTTGGTTTCTCAAACAAATCATTTACAACCTAAGGCCCCACGCAGCTAACACTTTACACATGTGCTTTGCTTTTCTCATATAAGTGGTCCTTTTGAAGTCAATGGGACTACTCACATGCTTAAAGTTAAGTGCAGGCACAAGTATCATCATCCTGTTTTTAGTGTTAGTAGACATTGCAGCCTGGTCTGTTTTCACAATTGAGTAAAATGTAGTGATATGGAGGCTGGGTATTTCTTAGTGTAATTTATTTATTTACACTGTATACACCAGTCCTGGTACAGAGGTGGTCACAACTGGCATGCAAACAAACCCCTCTTTCAGGAATCTCAGCCCAAAAACCATACCTGGTTCCCAGGAAGCAACTCTGTCCCAAGATGTGACTCTAGTTAGAAAAATTAAGGCAGAGAGCAAACTCCCCTGCTGGTGCAACAGCTCCCCCACAAAGAAACTACTGTATACCACAAAATACACAATAATATAATACTGCTTCATAGACTGTCCAGTGCTCACACATTAAGAAAAAGAATTTATGACTGTTTGTAACAGCACTACCTGGTGACGCCTGGCATAACAGTCTCTATAGGATTGGGGGTCTAAATAGAGTCAAAACACAACCGGTGTATTTAGAACATGAAGGGAGGGACAGGGGAGAGGGACAACAAGGGAGATGGTCACAGGAACACAAAGTGATATGTATTAGCTTGGTTAACAATTTGGAGGTTTCACATGGTTTGTTTTTTGCCTAGCCATCATTACTAGGCAGTTTACCATGGCTGTCACTTTACAGGGGGAATGTAAGAAAGGATCTGAAGCAGGGCAGAGCAGTGGCTGTGTAGAATGATTTAGGGAGGGCCATCCATGCATAAGGGACAGTGTGGGGAAAAGGGGTGAAGGTGCTTTTGTGAGAAATGGGTGAAAGAAGCTGCCATTGGTAAAGCTGCCCCTAGCGTTATATGAAGAGGAGTGGAACTCCCAGGTAAGGAGACTAGGACAGCTCCGGAGAAGAACAAGTTCCATTGTTATTTCTCACGCTGGAGGCTGATGGTGTTTCTCCAAACATTGTCTCTTACAGGTTCCCCTCCATGTCCCCGGTGGCATCGCATTGCTGTAGGGGTCGGATGGGCTGGGAACATCGTCCTGACAATAGCTGTGATAGCACTGGGAGTTTGGGGTAAGTAGCGCCAATCTATTTATCCATTTGGGCTTAATTGTGCTCCACTAATTCTCTTCTCATTCCCAAATCCCACTGATATTCCATTCCTGATTCTAGTCCGTTTATGAATGAAATCCTTGGCATTACATCACCAGCCAGGTCAAAATGTTACCAGAATAAGGTGCATTTAAAAGCTAGATGCATGAAACGTGTGTGATCTAACTAAGACAGGTTCACTGTTACATGTGGGTGGAAGACAGAAATGCACCAACATTGAGTAGTGAATAGGATTCTCTCTTCCTCTATCCCTACCCTAGCTGTGATGGACACACTACACTGATGATTTTACATCCTCCACAATTGTTTTTTAAATCCCTAAATAGCTGCAATAGAAGTGATTTTCATTGACACTGATGCTGTTTTGAAGTTTCCCAGTTGCATGTCTCTTGTGAAGGACAGACCAGAGGAACTCTGAATACATCGGAGAATAACAAAACAGAGTGCTCCTGCCACGAGGATTTTTGGTCTCGCTTGAAACCAATTCTATGTGAACCCCACAATGGCAGCTTGGCAGGTAACCCCAGCTCCTACTGTCCCAGAGTCATGAGTCACCCTCCCTGGAAGAGTTTGCAACACTCTTGCTGTGATTGAAAATCCAGTCACCATGGTAAAGAGACACTGTCTGCTTGAAATACAATGGACCAGATTCTCATTCATACTGAGGCCCCTCTATAGACATTACTCCAGTGTTGTGACCCCCAAGCATCCAAAAATGAGTTATGCCCTAAAATCATGAGATTGGCTTATTTTAGGAAAATTATACATTTTGGGTTCTTCTGGTTTCTGATCCTTTAGGTTGCACTTGGGGCCTGTTGTCAGCTTTTCTCTGCAGTTCTGAGGGACAGAAACTTTCGTTAATGAAACTGACATTCTCACATAATCCCCGACTCCAGGAGTTGGGGCTTAAAAGAAAACACCAACCTTCGCAAGACATGCGATAAAAATATGAGCGATGGCAACATTGCCAAAGTGACAGCGTAAAAGGGGCTAACCACGGGAGTAAACTTTCATTTTTTAGTCAAAGTGTTCAGGAAGCAGAAGATTATTTCAACAACAACTAGAAAAGTTCAAATGCAACAAATTTTGTGTGAAGATTTTCATTCTGAAAAAAGGCAAGTTTTTGTGAATCAACTCTACTCATAACTACAGCAGGGAAAACAATGTTCAGGGTGACTTAAGTAGATGGGACATTTTTTAATATGCTCTAATGCTTTAGGTGTGATAATAATGTACTATACACCCCAAGCTCCTCTGTCTTTTCTCTTTTCATCAGTCCCAATAGGAAAATGCTGCAACTGCCTCTTTCTGTACCAATATGGTTATTTCACTCTCCCTGTCATCTTGTTCCCTCTTTGTGCATCTTCACCTGTTTCTCATCCTATGTTTGCATTGGTAGCTCTTTGAGGCAGAGATTGTCTTACTATGGGTATGCAGCACCTAGCACAATGGGGCCCATATTCATTTTTGTGGCCTCTGTTCTCCTGTAATATTATAATCATTGATTTATATTGCAGCAATGCCAAAAGATCCAGTTGTGGATCAGGGCTCCGTTGTTCCAGGTGCTGTTAAAAAAAAAAATCATGAAAAGACAGTACCTGACCCAAAGAGCTTACAATTTAAGTACAATAAATCATAATACTCAGCAGTTTATGCAGAAGAGCAGCAGTGACATCTAGTGGTCAGAGTAATTCCCATTGCTAGAGCACAGGCAGTTTTAACAGTAATGTAATACAACTGCTATAGAGGTTGGATCACAAAGTGTTTTACAAACTCTGTAGGACTCACAAGAATCATTTCTCCCACTATGAAATGCAGCCACCTCTGAGGTGAAACTCAATAGCTGTTCAGCAGCACAGAACACTGCTATACAATGTGTAAGGGAAATGACTGAAGGAGAATCCCATCACCTGTTGGAACTGCAGGAAGTGTTTTAGGGAGACAAACTGAAGTCACTCCAGGCTGGAATCTGAACAGGTTAAGACCCCCCAGTATTCAAGAAGAGTCAGATGACTGGAAGGTAGCTAATGTAATGCCAGTTTTTAAAAAGGGCTCCAGAGGTGATCCTGGCTTGAGTACAGGGCAAATTCACTATAGTTCCTACCAAGGACAGAATGATCAGATACATAGATAAACATGATTTGTTGGGGAAGAATCAACCTAAGCGAATTCTTCAAGGGAGTCAACAAGCATGTGAATGAGGGTGATCCTATGGCTATAGCACACTTGGATTTTCTGAAAGCCTTTGACAAGGTCCTTCACCAAAGGCTCTTAACATAAGTAAGTAGCCAGGGATCAGAAGGGAGGTCCTCTCATGGATCAATAACTGGGTGAAATATAGGAAACAGAGTAGGAATAAATGGTCCATTTTCACAGTGGAGAGAGGTAGATAGTGGGGTACCCCGAGGATGTGTACTGGGACCAGAGCTGTTGAACATATTCATTACTGATTTGGAAAAAGGAGGTAAAGAATGAAGTGGCAAAGTTTGCAGACATTACAAAATTATTCAAGATAGTTAAGTTCAAAACTGACTGTGAGGCATTACCGAGGGATCCCTCACAACTGGGTGACTTGACAACAAATGGCAGATGAAATTCAACATTGATAAGTGTAAGGTAATGCCCATTGGAAAAAAATAATCCCAACTATCCGTATACACTGATGGGTTCTAAATTAGCTGTTACCACCCAAAAAAAGAGATCTTGCAGTCATGGTGGATAGTTCAATGAAAGCTTCTTCTCAATATTCAGCAGTGTTCAAAAGGCTAACAGTATGTTAGGGACTATTTGGAAAGGGATAGAAAATAAGACAGAAAATATCATAGTGCCTCTATATAAATCCATGGTGCACCTACACCTTCAATATTGTGTACAGTTCCAGTCACCCCATCTCAAAAAGGATGTAGTGGAACTGTAAATGGTTCAGAGAAGGGGGAAAAGATGATCAATGGTACGGAACAGCTTCCATACAAGGAAACACTAAAGATTAGGGCTGTTTGGCTTAGAAAAGAAACAACGAAAGGGGGATATGATAGGACATGAATGGTGTGGGGAAAAATGAATAGAGAAGTGTTATTTACCCTGCCCACAATACAAAAACCAGGGGTCACGCAATGAAATTAACAGGCAGCAGGTTTAATATGATGAGAGGAAATACTTTTTCACACAACGCATAACTAACCTGTGGAACTCATTGCCATGGGATGTTGTGATTGTCAAAAGTATAACTGGGTTCAAAAAAGAAATAGATCCACCAAAGGCTATTAGCTAAGATGGTCAGGGATACAATGCTAAGATTGGAGGGATGCTGAACCTCTGACTACCAGAAGCTGGGAGTGGAAGAGAGGTGGATCACTCCATAATTGCCCTGTTCTGTACACATCCCTGAAGCTCTGCTATGGGCCTTTGAAGAGACAGTATACTGAGGAATGCAGACAGTGGTCTGACCCAGTATGGCAGCTCTTAATGAACCCAAGTGGACCTTGCTTTTAGTTCTCAGCTGAATAGGATGACCAGATGAGAGGAAGAAAATATCGGGACACATGAGGGGGTGGGGGCAGGGTCACCAGCAGAGCAAAAAACAAACAAACAAAACAAATGAAGTACCCAAAATATCGGGACAAATTGCATCCTGACCAAACATCAGTTGGAACACGGGACAAACGCCTAGATATCCGGACGGTCCGAATTTTATTGGGACCTCTGGTCACCCTACAGCTGAGCCATGGCACTAGCAGTGGTACAGCGCCCCCTACTGCCAGACTGGGGCACTGGGTTCAGTTCTGCCTTGTTAGGTGGTGTCCTATCTCAAACTTAGTCATCAATATTATTTGTTTCAACACTCAGTTTCCCTTGAGGTCTCCCACAGAGGTACAGGCTGGGTCTGTCTGTGTTCAACTTGTATGATCTGACATGGTCAGATCTCCAGGAACTACATTTTACTGCACCAATCCAGACAATCCCACCCAGTGATTCCTGCATAGAGCCCAGAACATGTGACTGAGTCAGAGCAGATCTTTAGTAAGAAACCAACTCTGTGTAAAGACTTCAAGTGAATTCTCTCTTCTCTGGCCTCCCAGCTCTGCTAGCACCTTGCTGCCCTGGCCTACAGCGTGCCGGCTGCTTGAGTGCTGACCCTGAGAAAAGCCCTCATTAGTACATTGAGTCTGAAGGCTTTTTACACAGCTGTAGGGGAAAACTTAAGCAATATCTAAAACTAGAGCTGTTACATTGTAAACCTAGTTCATGATAAATAGGACAAGAAATGACAGTTTGATGCCCTCTGAAGGAAGTAGAAAAGTGACAGTCCTCCCCCTCTTTGCCAATGGGAGGAAATGTTAAGAGTAAATGTTTATTTCCCCTCCAAAACTGAATGAAATCCTCCATCTCTACCCCCGCCAAAAAAATCAGTATTTCCATTTTGAGTCCCTTCTCCCCATCAAAAAATGTCAACTACAACAAACACTTATTTTGGTCAAAATGGCATTTTCTATTAAAAAAAAAAAAACTTTCAACAAGAGTTTTCACCCAGCCGTAATTTGCATGCTCAGAATGAATGACACCTCTGTTCCCATCTCCCCCTCCAGAGGGCTCCGGGTGCAAACTCTGCCCCAGGGACTGGCTGCTGCGTGGGGACAAATGCTACTGGCTGTCTAAGGAGCGTAAAAATTGGACTCGGAGCCATGACGACTGCTCGGGGAAAAGCGCTCAAATGCTCGTGATCCAGAACCAGGAGGAGATGGTAACACAAAATATAGGATCATCAGACTCCAGCTGGAGAGAGACGTGTGTCACTAGTTACAATCCCAGAGCAGCAGGTTTATCCAGCCTGGCTCTACCCCTCTGCCTCATTTCTCCTTTTCCCCCAGTTAATCAAACTCCACACTGGGGTGTTTTCTCCCCTTCTGGGGCATCTGGCTGATTAACATACCGTTCAGAACAAGAACCACACAGCTTTCCCACCCCAGACTGCACAGCTGGCTCCTGCAGGCTTTGCCCCCCTGAGCCCTGTCTGAGAGCTCAGCAGAGCCCTTCTGCATAGAGCTGCTCACACAACACCCCTACTCCATCAAATCTCGCCCTGGCCAGACTGACCTCAGGCTGCAGTCACAGGTGAGGCTGAACCAAGGACTTACGTAAAGGACCAGCTCACCCTGACACACCAAGGATCAGTATTGGTGTCACCATGTGGCCAAGAGAGCCACATTTCCCCACCCCTGCACTGGGACCCCACCCGCCCAGGGGAGAGGGTGAGTTAGCTCTGGTCAGGGGGTTCTCCAGCTGGCATTATGGGCAGAGCCACTGAAGCCAAGAGCAGGTATTAAACAGGAGTGCTCAGGGAGTCCCAGCATCTTACAGCATATTCACTGCATCCCCTCTGCTTTACACCTCACAGGAGTTCATACAAAATGTTACACAAGGTGCAAGCTACGCCTGGATTGGACTTAAAGTGACAGCCCCAGGGGGAAAATGGACTTGGGTGGACGGTTCCCCGTTAGATCCAATGCTGTAAGTGCTGCCTGAGGTTTACTGTCAGAGATATTTGAGAAAAACTCCATTGTATAACTTGACGTTAAAACGTTTTACCAGCGTAGTTACATTGGTTAAGGGTATTTTCCTAACATAGGTGTGCCCGCAAAGGCCCTAGTGTAGCTGCAGTTATACCAATGTGCCTGCGCTTATTGCAGTGTAGCTTATGCTGATCGGGGGCACTGGCATAAGCTGTACTGGTAGAAACACTTAGCAACGGATATAGCTGTGTCCACACTACAGGGTTTTCAGTATAACTGCACCAGAAACACCTCCTAGTGTAGACAAGGCTTAAAATGCTGATCTGGCCCCCCCATTACCATAGTATCTGAACACATCATAACCTTTACTGTATTTATCCTCTCATACTCCTGTGAGGCAGGGCAGGGCTATTATCCCCATGCTACAGATGAGGAAACTGAGGCACAGAGAAACTAACAGTGGGATTCACAAAGGTATTTAGGTGCCTAATGCTCATTGATTTCAAGGGGAGTTAGGTGCCTAAGTATTTTTGTGAATCCCACCCTAAATGACTTGCCCAGAGTGACACAAGAGCATGAGTAGGCAGGGAATTCAACCATCCTCCTTCTGTCACACATCAGCTCCTCTGGGCCCGCAGCTGGAAGCAGTGACATGTAATCACTGGTAAGAATGTGGCCACTGCTCCTGCCTGTGCAAGGGGGACCCTGAGAAGAGGTTGTGTGTAGGGCTCTCAAATGTCTTATTACAGCCTTGTCTCTGGGCTCTGCTGGGTTCCCCTGGGCTCTGTCCTCGCTCCGGTCTTTGTGCTCCCAGTGTCAGATGGAGGGTGAGGGGCAGAAAATGGTGGTGTCTCAGGCACCACCCTTTTGTGGGGTCACAGTGAGCTGCTGCAGTCAATTGGGCAGACCCTTATCACTTGATCCTCCCTCTCCTTCCTTTCACTAGAACAGTGGAATTTATCATCTGTGCAGATCTGCGTTAACACCCCACTGCAGTGTGGGGGGCAGCTCCCCCATCTTAGAGAGACTGTCTCGGGGCTTGTCTAGACAAGCACTTTGTGGGCAGCAGGCTGGGATGTAAACCTACCTCACACAAGCTTTCTGTGTGCACACTGACTACCCTGTGGACCCTCCTGTTGTGCACTAAAAATTCCCTATGGCACTTGCAGTGTGCGGTCAGACTGTCCACACGGCCAGGGAGCGCAAGCTAGATTTACACCCCAGCCTGCCACGCCCTAAGGGCTAGATTCACAAAGGGACTTGTGCATTGGGATGCTGAGTGTCATGGTGCCTAGAAAATCCCTGGGATTCACAAAGGCTGAGTTAGGTGCCCAGGTTCCCTGTACAATGCATGGGGAGAGATCGGCACCTCAGAATGGGAGTCACAAAGCCTGAGTTAGGTGCCCAGGTTACCTATACGATGCATGAGGAGAGATCGGTGCCTCAGAATAAGAGTCACAAAGCCAGCGCACTAGGCGGGGAACTGCCTAAGCCAGTCAATGGGAGAAAAGACGAGGGAGAGGATGCCAATCGCTGCCTCTCTCAGGAAATTTAGCGCCCAAGAGTCCATCTATGCTGCGGCCAGGTCTACACTACAAACATACTGTGGTGTAGCTACGTCACTCGGGGGTGTAAAAAATCCCCACCCCTGAGCCATGTAGTTACACTGACCTAATTCCCTGTGTAGACAGCACTATGTTAATGGCAGGGCTTCTTCCATCAACACAGCTATCGCCCCTCGGAGAGGGGAATTAACTACATCGAGGGGAGATGCTCTCCTGGCCGTGTAGGAGCGTCTTCACTTAAGCACTACAGTGGCACAACTGCACTGGTGCAACGTTTTATGGTTAGACCTGCCTTACAAGTGCTACAGCTGTCCCAGCATGGCACTACAACGTGGACACTTTCTACAGTGATAGATGTGAGTTTGGTTTCTTTAGGAAATTCACCCCCTTGAGAGGCAGTAGCTAGGTCAATGGACTTGGTCCAGTAAAAGACATTACCTCACTCACCTTGTGTCTCTAACATCCTGGGACTGACACAGCTATGACTGCACTGCATACACCACTGTCAGTATGGCAGGCTTCCTGCTTGGAATGTACTTAAAAAAAAATTTTTTTTTACTTTTTTTTTTTTTTTTTTAAATAATATCTTTAGCAAGCTGTTTCTCAAACTCTTCCTTGGCCTGCTTCCTTAGACATTTACAACTCACTTACCGGAGTTTGTGCTTCTTCCTATTTTCCTCATTAGGATTTGTCTTACAAATTTTAAAGAATGCCTTTTGCCTCTAATAGCCTCCATTATTCTGCTGTTTAGCCAGGGTGGCATTTTTTTGGTCCTCCTCGTCTTTTTTTTATTTGGGGGGCACACTTAGCCCTGGGCTACAGTACAGACTTACATTGGTATAACTATGTCGTCCAGGGGTGGGAAAAATCCACCCTGAATGATACAATTATACCGACCTAAACACTGGGTGTAGACAGCACCATATTGATGGGGAAGCTTCTCCTGTCGACACAGCTACTGCCTGTTGGGGAGGTGGATTATGTACACTGATGGGAGAGCTTCGCCCATCAGTTTAGGTAGCATCTTCACTGCAGCGCTGTTAAGTGTAGACAAGCCCTGCTGCTAGGAGGCATTTCACCCCAGTGACAGCTCTGTGCAATTTCCATCCAACAAGCATCCTCATGCTTGTGTGGTTCCCCTTTTTGAAGTGAAATGTGACTGTTGTGGGCTGGTTTGGTATTATGTCCCCTCCAGGGAGGCTAAATGTCATTACACTGTGGTCACTGTTACCGGGCAGTTCAGCTCCCTTCACCTCTTGGGGCAGATCCTGTGCTCCACTGGGGACTAAATCAGGAATTGCCTCTCCCCTTGCGGGTGCCAGGCCCAGCTGCTCCAACCAGCCATCACTGATGGGGGCTAGAAATCATCTCTTTGCATCATGCCCTGAGGTGACCATTAGTCTCTCTGCTCTAATCGCTCTTTAAATTATTTATTCACACAAGAGACTGAGACACCTCCGACCACACACCCCTCAGACTATCCCCTAGCTCAGTGTTAGAGGCTGCTCCTAAGAGATGGGAGACCTCTGTTCAAATCCCTTCTCCTCTGCAGGCAAAAAGGGGACTTGAAATGGGGTCTCCCACTTTCCGGGTGAGTGCCCCAACCCTGGGTTTGCTCCTCCCTGCTATTTTGTGGGAGCTCATCTGTGGGACCCAAGCTGGTAAGTGGCCTTTGAACATGCCGACTGGCTCAGGGCCTGTAGGTGCATTAGGCAGAGGAACACCTGTCTGCTGCTGGCTCATGCATCACACACTGGGGCTTAGGCAGCCAGCAGCAGAGGGAGGCAGCAACACATGGGCTGAGTGACAGAGACACAGGTACCTAGGAAACTTTTACTCTGAATATTAAGGCACCGAGCTGTTCAATCGCCTCCAAGGTTTGTGAATCCCAGGGGGACGTGGTTCTGGGATGGAGGTGTCTAAAGTGGCCGCTAGGCTCTCAAATCCTTTTGTGAACCCAGCCATTCATCCGGACAAGTCCTCAGGCTGTCTGCAGCCATCTATGACCCAGGTCACATGGTGCAGGTTTCTTCTCCCTCCTAAGCCTCAGACTTTGTTTTTAAAGGAAAGCCAAGATGTGGTAGCTCAGGGTAGCTGCTTTCAACAAGAAAGTACCTGGTCACCAACCCCATGAGATTCAGCCTACTCCACTGCCAGAGACCCCCTAACTCAGCTCACATTCTTGACTGATGCTCTGTAGGAAAGTTACAGAGATGAAGGCCAACACCAGAGCCAAGCTTCTGATTAGAGCGAGGGGAAGAAAGACTCACCTCTGGGCCTTTCCTTGTTACAGGGACCACAGTGACACTGACTCTCTCTAATTCTGCAGCTTCTCAGGCTCTGCTGACGGGAACAGCTGTGGCTGGATAGGAGGCAGCCGGATTCAGTTTGAGACGTGTGGTGCTGAGTTCAAATGGATCTGCCAGAAAGAAGCTGCTGTGATATAAACAGTGGAGCAGAGGCTCTGGGTTTGTGTCTCGATAATACTCAGTATCCTGATTTAGGCTCATGGGGCAGGATTGTGGCTTTAGGCAGAGCTCTAAGCCGGGGGCAGAGCAGAGGCCCGAGAGGTGCTGGGACTCAGGTGCCTCTCGCAGTCACAGTTCCTCCCTCTGGTACTTCTCACTGGGCTGGGGCCTTGGAGTGTAATTTATAACTGCCCCAAACCTGCAGTAAATTAGTACCCTGAGCTGAGAGGCCCCTCGCCACTTCCTGCCTTTTGCCTGAGGGAGCCTTGTCTGTGTCTGCCAGGGGTCAGCTCCCCAACTCCACTGGCCACACGTGCTCGTCCTGGGCTTGCAGTCACTGCAGTTAGCAATAGGCCCACTCTGCCCTCAATCCCTCTGAGCATCCCCCTGGTGCATCCAACCCCTGGTCCCCTGGATCCTGGCAGTATTCACAGATCTGCTGCTTCCAAGGCAACAGGAATGCCCTCGCCCCCACCTCCCAGCTTACCAGTTGCACTTCAGATCTCTGCTCCGCTTAACACACAACACTGACCTATGCCGATAGTGAAATCGCATGTCAGTTTAACAAAGCCAAGAGTCAAGTAGAAGTGTTGGAAACGAACGGTTACATATAAAATAAAGTCATAACATCATGCGTTCAAGAGCCTGGACTTATTTACCAAGATGCTCTCCTGCCTAATCACATTCAGCTCACCCAAAATCCTTGCAGCTCTCTACAGCTAGGTAGGCTGTGACCTCTCTTTCACAAGACGTGCTGTCAGTTTGTCTCTCAGGTGAAGGATGCAGTGTGTGTCTCTGCACACCAGGAAAGACCAGACCAACTCCTCATCCTTGTTCTTAAACAAGACACCCCCTCTGCTGTTTGCAAAATCCACAGAAGAAGGAATTTATAGGAAGAAACAGCCTCTCAAATTGCACCTGGTTCACTATGCAAATAGGCATCCAGCTACAGGTACACACAATACACAGCTGACTAGACAAGGAGATAACCTCGGTTACCGCCTGCCTGAAAAGAACATTTGAGGTACATCACCTCCTGGTGACCTGCCTTAACTGCAACCTTAAGGGCATCAGTCCACTTTAATTGAATTGTCTCGTTAGCACTGGCCCCCCACTTAGTAAGACAACTCCCAGCTTTTCATGTACTGTGTATATATATATACACACACACCTGCTACTGTATCTTCCATTCCAGGCATCCAATGAAGTGAGTTTTAGCCCACAAAAGCTTATGCCCAAATAAATTTGTTATTCTCTAAGGTGTCACAAGTACTCCTTGTTTTTATTGTCAGTGTAGATACATAGTTCCTTACCTATTATCCATATGCGCATCTTGCAATGATTTTGACCACCAGTGGGCTACTGGCTCTCAAATGCCACCTTTTGGTGAACTATTATGTAGCCATCAGTGCCAGGGGATCCCTGTAAACCCTCTGCACCCCCTGTACTCTCTGCCAGTTGGCACCAAGGGGTCCCTGGGTCACATACACCTTGCCCCCAACCTCCTCTCTGGGCTGGCTCAGCTCCTCTGTCCCATAAGCAGAGAACTCAAGCCAAGGCCTTGCTCTACAGCTGTCTGCAGTGTGTTGAGAGGGTGCGTGCCAACCTCAGGGCAGATTGCTGGGAACCAGGACACAAACCCAAACTGGCTGAGAGTTCTAGACTCAGATTTCAGCAACCAACAATCTAGTGCAGAGGTTCTCAAACTGTGGTCCATAGATCACCACTGGTCCACGAGCTCCATTCAGGCGGTCCGCAGATAGTTCCCTCTAAGGTGCATGCCTGGGCGGCTGCACACAAGAAAATGAAGGATCAGCCACCTAATTAGTAGAGTCATGCAGGTGTGGCTCCACTAATTAGGTGCCTGGACCTTGGAGAAGACACATGTAAGGTGAGGTGGTGGCCTGGGGGCGAGGGGGGGGAGGAAATATGGAGTAGACAGGGGGGTACAATGGGTTGAGAAGGGGGAGTGGGATTTGGGATGTGCAGGGCTGCGGCGGCCAGAGAAAGAGGCAACTTTCCCCAGTTTTAGGGCTACGGCTGCCAGGGAGAGAGAGCGCCTACTTCCCAGCCCCAGCTCAGAGGCTGCCACGGCAGGGAAGAGACATCCTCCTCCCCCCACCTCCACCCCTTCCCAGCCCCAGCTCAGGGGCTGCTGTGGCAGGAGATAGAGGGCACATCCATCACATTCGAAAGGTAGGACTACCGATATTAAAATATATGAGTTGTGTACTTCTATTTGTAGAACAAAAAATGTTAATTAAGGGTTTTTTTTTAAATATAGCGCTTGTATCTAAAGCGCTTTACAATAATTAGCTAATGGTACAAACAATATTTGGAAAGATCATTAAGTGGCCCACCGAGACTCTCAGCAATTTTCAAGTGATCAGCGAAAAAGAGTTTGAGAACCACTGATCTAGTGTAAACTCAGGCACTGTAACAGCCTAACCATGGAGTCCCCTTGTGTACTCTCATCTGTTTCACCACTCAGGTGAGCCTGCCTTTGTGACCGATGGTTCCTTACAGCCAGAATCACTGCAATATTCAGATTACTCCCCATCCAAAAAGCACTTACCCAGGTCAATTACATCTTAGATATCAGACCAAAGACAATGTTTGTATCAAGTTTATTACGGGACAATGTATCAAAAACGAGAGGATTTATTTAGGTATATACACAACTTAAGTTTCACAAGGTAACAAACATCTATAGCAGTGATGTTCAATGATTCAGAAGCCAAATTAGCAACCAACATTACCCAAAAGAGCCACGGTAGCATGAATCCATTGTTTCATTCACTATAGCACTATCTATATTTGAACAGGGAGTCCAAGTAGCATAGAGATAGTTATTTCTTGCTCAGGGTTTGTATTCCACCCTCTCTCTTGTGCTCCGAGCTGCTGGAGATCAGCGCTTGACACTGCTTAATGCCCCTCTCCCCTCTGGTGAGTTACTGTCAGAGGCTCCAAGTATAAATGCTCTAATATGACCTTAGAATGTGGGATACGACTGTCAGAAGTGAATTAATGCTGCAGTAGCTCACGTCCATTCACTAAAGTCTAAGCACATTCTTATAATGTTAATACCTATTTTAACACAGAGGTGAGCCAGCCTGACCCCAGCTGGGTGTTTCTTAGGGTTCCATTGAGACACAGGAACTTTGGCCTGAGCTGGTATCTGGTCTGTGCGTGTCACACCTACCCACTCCCTGCCCTCTAACGCACTGGGCTCCAGGAAGGGAGTGAACAGAGCTCTCTCTCCCCTTACTCCTACATACCAGGCACTAGGTGTCCCATGAGTAAGACTGCAAGTCTTTCACGCACATCACGGAAGTCACAGATTGTGACTTTCCGTGATTCTGCAGTGGCCTGGTGCAGCTGACCCCAGGGCCACTAAAGCAGCTGGAGCAGCCCTGGGGCCAGCCACTGCTCGGGCAGCCCCAGGCAAACGCTTCAGGAGCAGTAGCTGGGCCCCTAGCTGCACCCCCAGCAAATATTTGAAAAGGTTACATAGATAATTTTCTTGGTGCTCAGAGCAATCCCTGTTATTTTGGAATTTGTCAGCTGTGATGGTCAGATCACAGCAAGGTTTTTCCAGGGCTAATTTCCACAATACCCTTGTTATCAGCCCCCTTTCGCCTTTGTAAATGGATCAGGTTTGGCGCAGATCCAGTACCTCTCACTGGTGCACCGCAAGCTGCTGACACTATTCTCAGTCAGATACGCGCAGTCACCGTCTGCTGTTATCAGAAACCTGCAAGACAGAAGCCAGGGAGCTGGTGTCAGGCAGTAGTTGGGCATTTCCCATCAGTCACAGACAGGGGGAGACACTCGCACAGTGCAGGGACCTGCTGCACTCATAGCCCCTCATGATTCCCCCTCCTGCACCAGCAACAGGCCCCATCCCCAAACCCCCAACACAAGGGAGCAGCTAGAAAGGGGGCAGCAGGGCCAGGAGAGGTTCTAAGATCAACTGGCCTCTATGGAGCATTTATGCTGGGGGGTATTTTAACCCCATTTCCTGCTCCCCCCACCCCCAGCTGGGTTTAGATGGGCCCCTGCAAGCCCAACCCACCCAAACTGCCCCAGGGGGAGATTCCAGGTGAGTATCAGCATAAGGAGCAGCAGTAACACCACACAGAAGAGCTGGGTCAAAAAGACTCACAGGTTGTTGAATTCAGTGCCATTGGCCCATTTCCAGGGCTGCCCCAGGTCCCTTCGGAGGCCGATCCAGTGGTCAAATTTGCCTTTATAGCGCAGCAGGAAATCCTAAAAACAGCAGAGGGAGAGGTGGTGTCAGAGCCCCGACCCTGCTGCTCCCCTAGGCTCCGTGCAGGGAATCCCAGGTGTACACAGAAGGGCTCCGAGTGTTTCCAGGGACGGGCTGGCGATTTTCGCCTTCCCCTCACACAGCTCTGGGTAATTCAGTATTAACCCTCCCACCCCGAACTCAGCTCCCCCTCACCCCAATCTGCCCTGGGCTGGGCCAGCTCTTGGGTGCTTCTGGGTCTAAGCTGCCCCCCCACACCGCTCCATGCAAGGCCAGGTTCTTTGTGAAAGCCACATCTTACAGAGCAGCTGAGCTCCCCTCACCATGGCAGGGGAGGGAGAAGGAAAGAGCCCAGCTGATCTGAATCAGATGCCGGGAGGGGCCAAGGATGAGAAAAGTGCCCTCCCCCCCACCCCACACCATCCAGTTGCCCTTTCACCTACCCAGGAACACTGGCTCTTCAAGTCAAACTGGGATCTCAGTCCCCCTCCAGCCCAACAGGCCAGTATACACCTGAGCCAGCCCAGCTCTAGAGAGGGGCAGTCTCCTATTGAGACGGCTGAGAGTGGGTGATCCCCACGGTCACACACTGACACTAGAGGAGTCCCGGATCCACCCAGGCCTGGCATTCAGCAGCTGGAAGTCCATTCGCTCTGGCCTCCCAGCACGAGAGGGCTCAGAACTGCTCCTTGCCCCACAGGGGCAGAGCCCAGGTCCTACTGCAGCAGCTGGCACTGAGCCAAGGCCAGGCCATTGCAGTGAGAGACTCTCTCACCATGTCCTGCTGGGTGTCAATTGCAGCCAGGGAGGCGGCGAAGGAGGAGCAGTGTTTCTGGCTGTTAGTCCAGTTCCCTTTGGCCTCAGAGAAATAATAGCATTTCCCTCGGTACCCGATCCAGCCGTCTAGGCACTTGGGGCACCAGGGGCCCAGAGCAGTTGAAGAACGCTCAGATAACACTGAAATGAGACAGTAACACATAGTGTAAGAGGGGACCTGCCCATCTGTGGGAAGAAATGAGCCCCAACATCCCAGGCTTTGAGACTCCCTTGACCCCTGGCAGCTGCTGGGAGGCTGCTCGGGAGCCAGGACACTGGGAATCCAGCCCCAGAAAGGGATTATCTAAGCCTCACTGGGCCACTGTCTCGGGTTTATGTTCATCAGGGATGCAGCTGACAAACAGCTCGTGATTTAAAGCACAGAGAACCAGGCCCAAGCTCAGGGTACGTCTACACTGCACGATTATTTCGAATTAGCTTAAACCGATATTACAAAACAGATCTAGTAAAATTGGTTTAGCGCGTCCACAGTGGGATCACGAAATCGATTGTTTGCGTCCATGGTCCAAAGCTACCATCGATTTCAGGAGCGGTGCACTGTGGGTAGCTGTTCCTCAGCTATCCCATAGTTCCCACTTCCGGTTGAGAGCACAGTGCCTGATGGGGCAGAAAACATTGCCCCGGGTGGTGCTGGGTACAGCCTCACCCCTCCCTTTGTGAAGGCAGCAGACAACCCTTTGGCGCCTTTTTCCCGGAGTGCATTGAGCAAACGCCATAGCACAGCAATCATGGACCCTGAGATCACAAACGGTATCCTGACCGTTGTCAACACCTCGCGTACTCTCGTGCTGACTATACTGAACAATGAACTGCAAAGGCAGGAGGAGAGGAGGAGGCAGCTATTGCTGAGCGGCGAGGACAGCGATGACGAGATGGAGGCAGAATTCTCCATAACCGCTGGCCCCAGCGTTTTGGAGCTACTGCTAAACGGGGGCATCTTCTACCCATTGAACGCCGAATTTGGGCACGGGAAACAAGCACAGACTGGTGGGACCGCATTGTTTTAAACGGTGTGGGACGATTCGCAGTGGCTGCGAAACTTTCGCATGCGTAAGAGCACTTTCTTAGAACTTTGTGACATGCTTTCCCCTGCCCTGAAACGCCATAATACAAACATGAGAGCAGCCCTCACAGTGGAGAAGCGAGTGGCAATAGCCCTCTGGAAGCTTGCAACGCCAGACAGCTACCGGTCAGTCGGAATCAATTTGGAGTGGGCAAATCTACTGTGGGGGCTGCAGTGATGCAAGTAGCAAAAGCAATCGTTAAGCTGCTGCTACGAAAGGTTGTGACTCTGGGAAACGTGCAGGTGATAGTGGATGGCTTTGCTGCAATGGTTTTCCCGAACTGTGGTGGGCCATAGATGGAACCCATATCCCTATCTTGGCCCCAGAACACCAGGGCACCCAGTACGTGAACCGCAAGGGGTACTTTTCAATGGTGCTGCAAGCACTGGTGGACCACAAGGGACGTTTCACCCACATCCACGTGGGATGGCCAGGAAGGGTTCATGACGCTCGCGTCTTCAGGAGCACTAGTCTGTTTAAACGGCTGCAGCAAGGGAATTACTTCCCAGACCAGAAAATAACCGTTGGGAATGTTCAAATGCCTATAGTTATCCTTGGGACCCAGCCTACCCCTTGATGCCATGGCTCATGAAGCCATACACTGGCAGCCTGGACAGTGGTCAGGAGCTGTTCAACTACAGGCTGAGCAAGTGCCGGATGGTGGTAGAATGTGCATTTGCCCGTTTAAAGGGTCGCTGGCGATCATTACTTACTCGCTCAGACCTCAGCCAAACCAATGTCCCGCTTGCTATTGCTGCTTGCTGTGTGCTCCACAATCTTTGTGAGACTAAGGGGAGACATTTATGGCTGGGTGGGAGGCTGAGGCAAATCACCTGGCCGCTGAGTACGAGCAGCCAGAGACCAGGGCGATTAGAAGAGCACACCTGGAGGCGCTGCGCATCAGAGAAGCCTTGAAAACGAGTTTCAGCACGGCCCAGGGTACGGTGTGACTCTGTTTGCTTCCCCTTGATGAACCTCCGCACTTGATGGACTTATTCAGTGTAAGCAACCCACCCTCCCCCTTTGATTACAGGTTGGCGAAGGAAATAAATTCAGTCTCGTTTAAAATCATTTATTATTCATTAAAAGTAATTATGCATCTGTTAAAAATCATGTGTTTTTTCCTTACTACTTTCCCTGTAAGCAACCCACCCCTCCCCCTTTCGATGTATTCTTTATTACAAAGGAACTATAAAAAAAGGCAGAGAATTAGGAAGGTATCCCTGGCTGCTGTGCTTTGGAAGGAGGGGGAAGGGAAAGGCCATTAAGCACATTGTAGCGTAATTACAGCCTTTATTACTTGAACTCTCCAGGGGGTGGAGGAGTAGGCGGGTGCAGAAAGCCTTCCCCCCACGCGTTCTTACACGTCTGGGAGGGGAGATATGGGACGTGGGCTTGCAGGGAGGTTATACAGGGGCTGCAGCAGCAGGCACTCTGCTACTGCGCTGCTCTTCCTGAAGATCCACCATGCGTTGGAGGATATCAGTTTGAGCACGCAGCAGATCCAGCGTTGCATCTCGCCAACGCTGGTCTTCCTGCCTAGCCCTCTCAGATCGTTCACTGGCATCTTTCCTGTACTTTGCTACCACATCCTTCCAATCATTCTGTTTATCCCTCTCATTGCGTGTTACTTCAATAATTCTGTGAACATTTCATCTCGCGTCTCTTCTTCTTCCTCCGCCGTATCAGAGCACGCCCTCGTGATGGCATAGGGACTGCAGAGAAATGTGCAGCTGCATGGGGAAGGCAAACCAGGGTGATAAGTATGTGGAAAGATACCTTTTACAGAGCAATGATAGTACTCTTTCACATAGAACACTATCCACCTTACAGAGCACATGTGATCTCTATACAAAGGTCGCATTTTGTATCGTTTAAATATTCAGTGTCTGTGTGACTGGTGTGGCACACACACAGACGCAGGTACGGCCAACCGTACATCCACGCGGCGATGGTAAGTAAGGCTTTAAAAGTTTGACTTCTCCGCCGTTCATATACACAGTGATCTATATGATGCCTTGCTCCTGTTAAGAGGAACCTGCAAAGCCCAAACCCCCCTCTTTCACATCCACCAACAGCGCATGGCTCCTATCATATACGATCGCTGCTAGTGATCACCCTACTTCACCCCCCGCAGCGCGTTGCTGGTAGCTGGGAAGAATCCTGCTTGCCAGACGCTGAAAACTCGTCGCTATCCCTCCTCCCATCCCCCCGCTCTGGCCAGTAGCAAAATCGCCATGTCTGCCCCCTATTTACATTCCTGATTTTCTACAAGGTAACAATGGATGATATCTCTCTCCTGACAATACCACCGCAGGAGGCAGATCGTTTGTTTCTGCAATGCCTTCAGTGCAATGCCTTCAATGCCTGCAGTACCAAATGTCTTGCAAAATGCATGGCGTTGAAAAGTTACCTACTATGGGGGAACGGATAAAGGCTGCCTTGGCCAGAAATGTTCTCATATATCATAAGGCTTTTTTGAGTTCCTCCACGATCGATTCATGGAGATTAATTTGGAGGATTTTCGCTCCATCCCCAGACATGTTAACGAAATTTTCCTGTAACAGTAATGGCTGCGACTGCAGCAAAAGCCCTGGTGTCAATGCGATCTAAAAAACCATCTTGTTTTAATCCCGTGTTTGATACAGAATGAAGGGACACTTACCGAGGTCGCTTCCATGGCTTCACTGTCTGGGCTTGTCGCTTGGGAGCGCAGGGACTGTAATTCTTGGGTCTCAAAAAGATCCTGGCTGTTGGGGTTTACGGACTGCTGTGTGCTCTCACCACGGTCATCTTCATCCTCATCTTCCTCTCCATCTTCCCCCTCGGCTACATCCTCAAAACACTTGATATTTCAATCCCAAAGTCTGAATCCACGGACAGGGGTGGGGCACTGGTAGCGCTGAACCCCAAAATTGCATGTAGTTCAGCATAGAAGCGGCATGTTTTCGGCTCAGAGCCTGACCTTCCGTTTGCTTCTCTGGCTTTCTGGTAGCCCTGCCTAAGCTCCTTCACTTTCACTCTGCACTGCAGGGAGTCCCTGCTGTGCCCTTTTTCAGCCATAGACTTTGAAATTCTTTCAAAAAACTTTTTCATTTCGTCTTTTGGAACGCAGTGCTGTGAGCACTGAGTCCTCACCCCAGATAGCGATCAGATCCAGAACCTCCTGTGTGTCCAAGCTGGCGCTCTTCTTCGATTATCAGGAGACTGCATTGTTACCAGTGCATATGAGCTCTGTGTGCTCACCTGTGTGTGTGCTGACCCTCACGGTGGACAATCAGGAAATGGAATTCAAAAGTTCGCGGGGATTCAGGCTTTTTCCTGTTTACCTGGCCAGTGCATCACAGTGTAGTGTCCGATGCTATCATGAGTGCCCCTGTCACAATGGTTCAGAAACCAAAATTGGGAGTGGCTCACTTGGGACAGAGTCAATCGCTCCCTTCTTGTTTCTAAAAATTGAGTACGTCCTGCCTGGACTGTCATAGCCCCGGCTGCCTGCCTCCAAGTGCCCCCCCCCCCCCCCCGGTTTATGTCACGAATAAGTCTATGTTTCTTATTCTTGTATTCCTCACGACTGCATGACACAAATGGGGGGGGGGGCCCTGCCACAGTAGCTGCGGAGGGTTGGGAGAGAAGGAAAGCAATGGTGCGGTTCTTGCGGGGGTTAACCCCCTGTTAATACAGCCACAGAGTAGCTGCGCTCTTCTAATACACTTGACTCTTCTTGTTAGTCTAGCAGGACAGACTCTATTTTTAGAAACCATAAGGAGGATTGACTCAGTGGCCAGTGAGTCAATCCCAAGTTTGCTTTTGCGTTGCGCCCCAGCTGATTTTAGCCAGGGGCAATCATGATAGCAGCAGACAGTTCAGAGAAGGAGAGATAACCGTCATGTCATTGCCAGTTTTCTCCAGCAGTAGACGGTACAGAACGACTGGTAACCATCTCTGCTATCATTGCAAAAGCAATTGAATGCTGGTGTGTAGCGCTCGAGTGTCGCCTCTGTCTCCACGGCATCTAGTACACAAATGGTGACGGGAAAAACAAAAAGCGGACGGTCTCTAGGCTGCCGTGCTATTGTTTCTGCAAGGGCAATCCAGGAGAAAAAGTGCGAAAGGACTGTCTGCTGATGTTTTCCCGGAGCAAGGAATGACTGACGACATTTACCCAGAACCCCCCGCGACCATTAACATTAGCATCAGGGGGCGGGGGATCATGGAGGAAGGGAAGGGGGTGCTGAGGACTCCGCTATCCCACAGTCCTCAGCAGTCTCTTAAAAACTATTTGCATTCTTGGCTGAGCGCCCAATGTCTGTAGCTTACAACACGGTGTCTCGCATGGTTCACGGAACAGCTCATCAGTCTCTTCCCCCACCCCAGCACGAGAAATGAAAGTTAAATAAACCAATCCTTGAGTACTTACAATGTCACCCTCTTTGTACTGAATGCTGCTGATAGAGCAGCACTGATGCTGCTTTGCAGCACTGAAGAGCATTATCTGCTCCTCTCCCCCTTCCTGGTGGTAGATGGTACAGTACTACTGTAGACAGCAGAAACTGTTACCCTCTCATCTCTTTTTGTTACACTCACTCAGTAAATGGGACAGAACGGATAATAACCCTGTGAAAATTTTTGAAAGCAAAATGGGGATTGACTCACTTGGGACTGAGTCAATCCTGCCCTTTATGGTTAATAAAAATAGAGTCAGTCCAGACAAGAATAGGATAAGTGTGTATTTAAAGCAGTGTATCACAGCACAGCTGCTCCGCGTGTCAGTATTCACAGAGGGAGCCGCTGCAAGTAACGCAACCGTTGCTTCCCACCTACCTGGCTACCACGCAGTGACCCCCCCCCCCCCATTGTTGGCATGATGTTATGAAGAATGCAGAATAAGAATCACAGACTAGTTAGTGAGATAAAATGAGGGGGAGGCAGCCTCCATGGGCTATGACAGTCCATGCAGTTCAGAATCTTTTCTTTACACAAGAGAGGAAGGGGTCTGATGAAGCTCAGCCCCCAGGTGATAAGATGAAGACAGTTACCAGCCGTTCTGTACCATCCACTGTCAGAAAAAAGGGAGTCATTCCCATTTTCACCCAGGAGCCCCCGGCCAGACTCAGCCAGGAGCACTCACTGGGCGACCGTCTACCACTGGGGGGGCAGAGGAGCGGATACTGCTCTTCACCGCAGCAGCATCGCGTCTGCCAGCAGCATTCAGTACACAGAGGGTGACATTTACAGTACTCAAGGAATTATTTATTTTACTTTTCTTTCACGTGCTGGGGGGGGGGGGGAAGAGACTGACGAGCTGTTCCGTGAACCACGCAAGACACCGTGTATTACGCTACAGACATTGGGCGCTCAGCCAAGAATGCAAATAGTTTTCAGAGACTGCTGTGGAGACTGGTAGCTGTAGTCCTCATTACCCCCTCCCTCCCTCCATGAGCATCCGTTTGAGTCTCTGGCTTCCCGTTACGGTTGTCACGCACCGCTGTGTATCCTGGAGTTTATTTTCAAACGCTTTGGCATTTCCTGTTCTTTAACGGAGCTCTGATAAAACAGATTTGTCTCACCATACAGCGATCAGATCTAGTATCTCCCGTAAGGTTCAATGCAGGAGCTACTTTTGCATTTGAACTGCATCGCCACCCGTGGTGATCAGAGCTGGACACGTGAAAGCAGGAAATGTCATTGTAAAGGTCTCGGGGCTTTCCTGTTTACCGGCACTCCGCATCCGAGTTCGGATTGCGGACCAGAGCGGTCAGTGGTGCACTGTCCTGCCTAGAATAATAGGCAAGTGTAATAGAGATCCAGTGTATCAGAGAGCACAGCTGCTCCGTGTCAGTATTCACAGGGGTTGCCCCTGCAAGAACCGCACCCGTTGCTTCCCTCCTCCCTCAACCTTCCTGGGCTACCGTGGCAGTGCCCCTCCCCCATTTGTGTCATGAAGTTGTAAGGAATACAAGAATAAGAAACAGAGACTTGTTAGTGAGATAAAATGAGTCGGGGGGAGGCACTTGGAGGCAGCCTCCCGGGCTATGACAGTCCAGGCAGATGGACTCTATTTTTAGAAACCATAAGGGAGAATTGACTCATTGCCAAGCGAAGTCAATCCCAAATTTGCTTTCAAAAATTTTCAGCCCCCAGTTTCAATGATGAAGCTGGTTATTAGCCATTCTGTCCTATCTACTGCGAGTAACCAGGAATAATTGCCTCTCGATGTTGAGCAATTATCAGGCATAGGGTTCTCCTGGATGGTGGCAGTCCTTCTGCAGCACCATCCTACCCCCCCCCCCCAGGAGGGAGAGATGGAGAGGAGCGATACTGCTCTTCACTGCTGTAGCATCCCGTCTACCAGCAGCATTCAGTACACATAGGGTGACATAGAAAGTAGTCAAGGAATGATTTCTTACCCTTTTTTTTCACGTGGTGGTGGGGGGGAAAGAAACTGAGGAGCTGTTCCCTGAACCACGCCAGACACTGTGTTTGAACCTACAGACATTGGGAGCTCAGCCAAGAATGCAAATAATTTTAGAGACTGCTGTGGACTGTGGGATAGCTGGAGTCCTCAGTACCCCCTCCCTCCATCATGAGCGTCCATTTGAGTCTCTGGCTTCCCGTTACGCTTGTCACGCAGCGCTGTGTATCCTGCAGTTTTTTATTCAAACGCTTTGGCATTTCGTGTTCTGTAACGGAGCTGGATACAACAGATTTGTCTCCCCATACAGCGATCAGACCTAGTATCTCCCGTACGGTCTATGCTGGAGCTTTTTTGATTTGAGACTGCATCGCCAGCCGTGCTGATCAGAGCTCCACGCTGGGCAAGCAGGAAATGTAATTCAAAAGTTCGCGGGGCTTTTCCTGTTTACCTGCCCGCTGCATCCGAGTTCAGATTGCTGTCCAGAGCGGTCAGTGCTGCACTCTGGGATACCGCCCGGAGGCCAATAACGTCGATTTCCGTCCACACGAACCCTAATCCGAGTTATCACTATCGAATTTAGCGCTACTCCTCTCGTTTCGGAGGAGTTCCGAAATCAATTTAAGGAGCCGCTTAACTCGATATTAATGACGATGTCGTGTGAACGGGTACAGCGTTAAATCGGTATATCGGCCATTAAACCAATTTAAAGTCGCAGTGTAGACCTGGCCTCAGTGTTAGAGCAGGGGGTGGGCAGAAGAGTGCCACTGGATAAGAAGTTGAGTTCAGCAGCAGGATTTGCCAGGACTGTTACTCTGAGGAGTTCTGCTAGCCTGGGCCACTGTCCCCATTCCCCTGCTCTGTGCTTGGCTTCCCCGGAGAGGCAGGTTGAGATGAAGATGGCAACAAACCCTTCCCTTCACCAGACTGAATGCCCGCTGCCCGGGCCCGTCCAACACAGGGCAACGGAGATGTTTGTTGTGATACGTTTACCTGGCAGGAAGGACTCCTGTGACGCTCCCAGCCTGGGGGGACTAACACAGCTCACAGCATTTCATCCCAAGCACAAGAGCAACATCCACACGATCAACAGAGCTATACAAGGCAGGTGAACAACTGAGAGGGAAGTGAAGTAACTTTCAGTCAGGAACATGAAATGGCCACAAGACGGCACCAGAACTCCAGCAATAGAAAAGGCCTGTGACACTGACTGGCCAGTTGCAACTTAATGCACTTCTGTAGAGATATTTCACCTTCCAAATACAGCAGCTAGAAGGAAACTTGCTAGACTAATCCTAGGGGAAGTCTGCATCACTGTGCATGTGCAGAATTTATGTCCCCTGCAGATTTCTTTACTTCCCTGCAGAAAAATGACTTTTGCAGCTTCCCTTTGCCTTCCTGTCAAAGTGGTCACATGCCCCCAGCAGAGCAGGTGCCTTGCTTCAGGCGCCGGGAGCAGCCAGTGGAGAGAGAAATCACTGGGGATGGAGGAGATGCCCTGACCAGTGGCTCCTATCCTATAGCAGGCTCAGCTACTAATCCCAGGTGGGCTGGGGAGGATGGAACTTCCAGCCCTGGCCACTCCTTGCAGGGGAAGAGGGTCAGACCCACCCCTAGAAACCTCTCCAGCTGCAGGATGCTCCACCCTCACCCTACTTCCTGCCCCCATTGCTCCTCAGCTGTGGCAGGAAGGGGATCACTGTTAAGGGAACAGTTCCCATATCCACCCAACTCCTGTACATCCAGACCCACTTCATACCCAGATCACTCCTCCACCCGGAACCTCAATAAGCCCCCTGAATCCTAACCCACACCCCAACAGATCTTGCATCCTGGAACCCCCACCAAGCCACTCACACCCAGATTGTCCAACACAGAACACAAACACTCCACACCAAGCTCCTCCACACTTGGATCCTGCTGTTCTGAGCCTGCTCACCCACACCTGGCACAGAAGGGCAGGGTCCCAGGGGCAGGCCCAGCCCTTGCCTTGTGACAGGGTCAGGTGCATCCCCACTACTGAGTTTATGTCCAGACCTCCTGCAAATTTTATTTTTGTCGATAAATAAATGAATTTTAGAACATTGTGTGCAGAATTTTTATTTTTGGCACAGAATTCTCAGGAGTACTAGATGCTCTCACTGCAGCGTAACCCTTTCAATGCCAGAGAGGGCAGCAGCAGTGGAAGTCACCTATAACTCACACCACAAAGCTATTGGCAAGGTCAGCACAGTAGGTGAATAACCTGAGGCAGGGTTACCAGGGTCGCTATGGGGAAGAGTTGCTAAGCTGTTCCAAGCACCATGTCAGTTAGGGATTCCCCTCTCTCACCGCCCCCTCCACCCAGTCATGGCTACTTGCTCTCAGCCTCAGCTGTCCCCTGTGGCTGGGACACACCTACGTTTGGGAGAACATTAGCAGCTGAGGCAGAGGTGATCAAAGAATGAGCAGGGCATGTGCCAGGCATGTATTTCCCTGGAGTTGTCGTGGTGCAGTGTGCTGTGCACACTAATGCTCACACATGAATGGAGCAGGGCAGTCAGTGCATAAGCTGCTGCTCTGTGTGTGATGCGTCTCATTTCAGGGAGCAACTGCAGCTGGGTGGGGCACAATTTCACATCCTGTACAGAGCTGGATATGGGAATACACAGGCCCCCCAAGAAAAAAGCTGCCAGGCCTGTGGGCCCCTTCCTGTATTGGCTAGGATGGACAGGGCACAGCAAGGACCCTTTCAGCTCTGGGAGCCCTTGACTGGTGCCATTTCCACCATCTGATCACACAGTGTTCTGGGGACTTCCTGACCCGCAGGTGTGGAACTCCAAGCTCACAGATCCCACCTTACGCTGTGTGAGCCAACGCTGCCAATTGCAATAGCCGGCCAGTTTAGCAGGGAGCTGGGACTCACGGCCCGCCTGTAGCAGGGCTGCTAGCACCAGGGTAAGGCTGGAGAAGCAGTTGCACATTACACAGATGTGCTCGAGCAGTGCGTCCCACGGTGGTAACTTACTGCAGTGCCTGGCACCAGGGCAAGCCCCTTTCTGCACCTCTGCAGCCTTTCTACATTAGCAGTTTGCACTGTATCAATGTCATTACATCAGCACAAAGGATTCCTAATGCAGACAGACCTGGATTCAGCCTCCTCTGTCCACTGCTAAACCCTCCTGGGGCCCAGTGATCAGATCCCAGGGCAACAGATAAATCCCACCCCTGACTGTCTCACAGCTCCCCCCACCCCCTGCCCCAAGCTATTGCCAAGTACAGCCGGGTTCACGCTCACCATGAACAGCCTCCCTCTGCACTAGCACACGCTGTCTGTGCAGGTGGGGAAGTCAATAGTGCTACGGGACCCTGCACTGCCGAGGTCACTAACTGGTGGGTTTCACACAGCGTTAGAGGTGTCTGTGCTGCGTTCTACAGCTCATTTCAGTGACACGTCAGCACCTGCCAGCCCAGCCAAAGGCATGCCCTGGGGATGCAGGAAGGCCAGGTTGGTACCTCAGGGTGACACGCTGCAGGCAGAGGGCCCAGCTCATTGCTGCCCTGCCCTAGCCCCATCACCCCCACCCTACTCTACACGGGGGTATCAATGACTGTGCCTGTGGCCCAGGAACAATGACTTGGGCCCCAAGTGCTCAGAGCTGGGCTAGGGGGAGCTAATGTCAGTCAGATCGTCCGACACAGAGTGCCCAGGTGCAGGGGTCTGGGAGGGAGCAGGAGGAGGGTCATAGAGGAACATCCCCCAGGAATCCTGTCCCAAGGGCAGAAGCCAGACAGGCCAGGAAGAGAGACTGTGGTGGCTCCAGGGGTAATGGGATGTGCAGAGAGGGCTGAGAACTCACCTGCCAGGACAATAACAGCAATGATGAGACCCAGGAACACAACTGTGAGGGTGACTGTACATTTCTTGCCATTATGATGAGGTTCTGAAACACAAAGACTCATCAGGCGAGGCTGCAAAGACACGTCTCACTGACAGCACCAGGGCTGGAGCTGCCCTAGTACATGCCCCGTTCTGTCGATTTCTCCTCCCATCAGACACTCTGGGAGAGGCCCCCGGAGGCTCAGGCAGGCTGGGAATGGCAGAACAGTCCCTCCTTTCCTTCAGGCCAGAGCCCTCCCTGGGCCTGGTGAGCTCAGGGGCAAAGAGACAAGGACCTGCATGTTCTGGTCAAAGGAGCTCACTGGCTGCTGCCACTGAGAACATGGCCCCATGTGGGGCAGCCTCAGTGTCTCTCTCCAGCCTGTTCCCAGGCAGCAATGCTCCATTACCTGGCTCCCTGCCAGCGTCCAGGTATCTATTGCCATCAACACGCAACTCCTGCATCTGAAAAGTCCAGGCTACTGTCTCCGTTGTCTCAGTGACACTCAGGCTACAGATGCTGCTGCACTGGAATTGGCTCCTCTCAGTCTGACTAGGTCCCATTCAGCAGCAGCAAAGCCAAGCTGAGGCGGAGGTCCTGGCCCTGGCTCCCCTCCCTGCTCCAGACTCCCCAGCCAATCTGAAAGCAGAGATGGACCAAGCACGACAGGTTAGGGGAGAGGCAATTTGTGGTTTCTCATTCCCTGCCCAGCAGCCCAACTCCCTGCCAGAGACAGTGCCATGATGATTAAACCCCCTTAAACGCTATCGGCCCCTCCACTCTCCAGGGCTTCAGAGACCTGATCTGCTATGGAACCCCCGCCCCCCATCCCGCAGGATCTACCCATCTATGTGAGGAAGAGAAAAGCTCCCTCCCCAATTCTGCCCCACTCTTCTTGGAAGAGAGTGAGCAGAGAATCATAATGGGACAGCATCCTGGCAAGTGATGGAGGGAGGGAACTGTGATGCCCAGCCACTAGGTGTTTCCCATCAGAGCACATTGGGGGAGGGGAGCATCATTGCCCTGCAACCTAAACACACTGGGGTGGGGTGGGGCGGGTGCTTATAGCGTGTCCTGACAGTAAACAATGCACTGCACCCACTGCAGACCCCAGCTGTGCATGTGCAGAATGTCCATAGTTTGCCTCCTACATGTACCTACCGGAGCAGTGCATCCGCTTAACCAGCAGGGTCTTAGCCCAAGCCTGGACCACAGGAGCAGGGCCGGTCAGATCCTGGCATCCACGTGGGAGGGAAGAATGTGGGGTGACAGGAGTCTTTGCCTCTGTTCTCCCCCATACCCCCCTCATGTGACCGTCAATCTCTCCCCCACAGAAACTTCCTCTTCTTCAGACCATGGAGTTGCAGCTTGCACAAGTTCACAAAACTTCTTACTGGGCTCTTCTTTAAAGAAGGTGAAAGGAGTCATCCTGGAGTCCCAGCACTAGCTGCTGTTTCATGACCATATCTGTGTCTGAAGTGTGTTGTGGGTCCACCTTGCTCATTCTCTCCTGCAGATCATACGCATAGGTCCAAATGGTTCCACCTGGATTCTGTGTCCATGCACAGAATTCCTTGAGTCTGGTTCCAAAGAGTACTTGGTCTCCAGACACTTCTAAGAGAAGCTGAAATATTCTCTGTCTTGTCAGCTGTTGCCATGAACTTCACTGTGGATCTGGCCTGGCCTTTGAGACGCTCCTCCACAAAATCCTCGTGATCTTCTTCAGGTCCTCTCAACACCTGTATTCCTGCCTTCACTGACTTAATCCATTCTTCTGTTGTGATGTCCCCTGGCTTTGTTAGGAAGTCACTGAACTCAGGTATCTTCCACTCTCATGGAACAGAAATTGTAAGAGGCTTCTAAGCCTGCTGGTCTATCACTACTTTGGCCAATGAAAACTTCTCACTGTTCTGTTCTAGCTTGTCATAATACCTTAGCCTGGTCCAATAATTTGTGCTGAAGTTCAGCAAACTGGGCCTGTAAGTTCTTCAATTCCAGCCATTGTAGGGTTCTCAAACTGGGCCTCGACAGTGCTACCAGGAGTTAACCAGGAAACCAATGGGGCAGATCCTACATATACAGTCCTGTTTGTGACATCAGCGGGGAACGGTCCTGCTATTGTGGGGAACTTTCCTGGCTTCTGCACTGCCCCAGTGGAATCAGATACCAAAAGGATCAGAGTCCTTGCTCCAATTCCCTTTACCCAGAGTTGTAAGGGACAGACTAACCCACTAATGCAGGGGTCTCAAACACACGTCCCGCAGGGTTATTTTCTGCGGCCCGCGAGCTCCTTGCAGCCCCCCCGCCCCAGCATATACCTAGAGTGGCTCCGGCCCAGCACGCACCAGGGGCGGAGCAAGCTCTCTCTCTGCCTGCCCAGCCCCTGCACAGCTCTGAGAAGTAGTCGGAACATGTGGGAGGAGAGGCACTGGCTTCTGTGTGTTGCTCTTGCTTCAGGCACCACCCCCAGCAGCTCCCATTGGCAGCAGTTCCCCATTCCCAGCCAATGGGAGCTGCTGGGGACAGTGCCTGAAGCAAGCGCAACACACAGATGCCAGTGCCCCTCCTCCCCCACATTTTGGCCACTTCCCGGAGGGGGCGCCCTCCGTACCTGTCCTGCAGCTGAACCCCCTGCCCTGAGCCCCCAGCCACACCCTGCACCTCTCCTGAACCCCACCTCCCTGCCGTGCCCTGCATCCCCCCTGCATGTTGCCCCCTGCCACACTCCACCCCCCCTGCCCTACCCTACAACCTGATCCCCTGCTACACCCCTCACCTTTCCTGCACCCCACACTCCAACTACCTTCCCTGAGCCTCTGCCATACCCCCACACCCCTCTTGCAGGAGGGACAGAATTGGGGTGGGGATTTTGGGGAAGAGGTTGGAATGGGGGCAGGGAAGGGGTGGGAAGAGGCAGGGCAGGGCCTCATGGAGGGGGTGGAGTGGGGGCAGGGCCAAAGGCAGTGGGGGTGGGAGGTGTCAGTAATGCAGGCCTCAAGTCAATATACTAGTCCTCATTGGCCCTCCGGGTCATTTGAGTTTGAGATCCCTGCACTAACACCAGTTTGATGGGAGAGATGTTAACAGGCAATTTAACATGAAATGGTCTCATGTGTTAAGTGATAACAGACAGCCTAGTGCATGTGGTATTTAGCTGAGAGACTGATTGACAGGTAACCTGGCGCTGAAAGTTTCCACAGTGATATTGACATTCGCTTCTCCACTGTCAACGCAACTTCTATTTTGGGGTTTCTATGCTGCAGGGCTGGGGTAAGTTTGGCACAGATCCAGAAACGTGGCCTTGCGCATCCAAAAGTTCTGCAGCCACTGCTCATCTCACACCTGCATTATGATGCGATCTCATCAGTTGGTGCTTGTTTCTCAGGCCCAGAACTGGTGCTCAAACACCTACAGCTGCTGCATTGATGCCACCAAAAGCTTGAAGTGGTTGTTACTGTGTCCCGCAGCAAGCTGTTGTGCACAGAATTATCACCTTCCCCACTTCTTGCAGCTCTGCAAATGCTGCAATATGGTGCACCCTGGGCATACAATGCCCATAACAATAGTGCAGAGCTGTGCAGGCTCCATGCTTCTGTCAAAGATATGGCAGACAGGAAGGAGAGCTACAGGGGTTTGTGGGATTTAGGAAAAAAGGTTCAAAAATTATGGGATACATATACAATTATGGGATGTTGAACACTGCATTATGGGAAGTTGATCCCATTCTCCCCACCACTCTGTGGGGTCCATTTAGGAACCACCATGCATTGCCAAAACTCCTCAAAGTACAGTGCAGTGGACAGTGGCAAGCTGCACAGTGGGATTCCTACCCATGGTGCACTGAACTCTGAATTAATACAATCGCTCCTGGCGAGTACATTTGCCACAGACACAAGGAGCCAAGTAGGCACACGCACAAGTGACAAACTGTGGTGACTGCATGCCGATGTAACTTAACGTAGGCTGGTAGGGTAGACATAGCCTACATGAATTGTTTGGGAGATGCAGCGATCTTCAGTGACCCTACGAGTGAGCATACAACCAAGGCAGCCCTTTGGACATTGCAGCAGGGATATCAGTCTGTTGCTAAATATACTGTGGAGGTCCACCGCATGGTAGCGGATACTGAATGGAACAAGGCTGTGCAGTATTTGCATTTCTGCATCAGCCTACACTAATAAGAAACCTGATAGAGAGAAAGAACCAGGTCTGGAGATCGACACCCCCCCCCCCAAACATTTTTCAGTATACAGTGGGGGAGGCACAGTTTTATTGAAATTTGGACACATCTTCGATTAAAGTTAAAGGAAGAGGAGTGAGTGCATAGCAGGGCCCTAACCTCCAATTTGGCATCCAGGCACCACTGCAAGAGAGATAATTATGTCCCACAGTCCTCTAGGGAAGTCAGAAAATCTCAAAGTGTGTTGCCAACTCTCACTGTTATAAGACTTATAATAGTTGGTGTTTTCAAAAGCCCAGCTCAAGCAAGTAGAGAAGAATCTCAGGTTTTGTTTAAAAAACAAAGCTAAGTGTTCAGCCCTTGCGGGGGCAGAGAAAAGTTTGAAAATGACCTGATTCCACCCTGAAAGGCTTAGAAATCAGAAGGTAAGAGGAAAAACCCCAAGTTTTCTAAATATCAAGTTTTTCCAAGTGATACAGAGAGGCCACAGTAACAACTCATCTGTGGATCAGCACAGTGGAGGACATGTAACATACTCTCTCATAGGTTACAAATGACCACAGGTTTTACAGGCTCAATTTTGAGTTCAGTTCTCCTGCTTCCATCAGAGGGAATTAAGGTTTATATTCCTAGAGCTGGTGGGGCTCTGATCTGTTTGTCCTAAGGCCCAGGGGGAGTGTCTAGAGCAAGCAAGATAGAGACTGAAAAATTTTGTTGATTTAAATGGTCAGTTATGGGAAATTATTGGAGAGGTCATTATTTAATGAGACATTGAGATTCAGAAAATTCATAAGCCATTAACACACAGTGGGTATTCATCCATGAAAGCTTATGCTCCAATACATCTATTAGTCTATAAGGTGCCACAGGACTCTTAATTAAAACACAAATTGTCAACATCACATGCCAAAATACACACACTCCATAGCCTTAAGTCAAGCTCTAGTAAGAAGTTCAGACAAAGTAAGCATATATTGACATTTTGAAGGGTTAAAATCCGTGTGCATTTTATATAAGAACCTGGTATATATATTGGGTCTGGAAAAAAACTGGCACAAAGTCCAGAGTATAGTTAAGGGACCAGAGGCCTAGCAAATAGTGATCAGCAAAGAGAAAGCTAGGGTAAATGAAAAATAACCTTGCTTGCTAAGATAGGCCTGGTCAGCAAATTGCCAGGTGTTGAAGCTAAGAACTAAATAATTGTGTCTTATTCAGAGTTGCAGATTGAACAAGGAAGCCCTGTTTCGGTGGTTAGTTTCTTCTATAGGGAGATGTTCTTCTCATAGATCCAACTTTGAGTTTATGAAAAGTTGGCACATGGCAGTATAAGATATGGCAACCTTCCACCTCCCTTCCCAGGGAGCAATGCCCTGCTTTAAGACAAAGGAGACAATCTTTATTGCCATATAACTCACCTTTTCTTTGCTTTAACCCCTAGGAACGTACCTGTTGGACAAGCAAAGGAGTTGCTCCATTCCTATGGACCCCAAATCAGAACTCAACATATATATATTTTATACTAACAACATTTAATACTTTGATAAAATGTTAAATTGCTAATTTGAGACCATGGGCAGAGACATTATGTAATCTGTTAGCACCATTAGCCAGTGGTTGTCTTGCTGCAAACCTACCCCAGGGTGTGGGACTGCCTATCCTGTCACTTCCCCCACCCATGGAAAAAATCTATATATTCTATTGTAATCAACTGACAATGTCTGATCCTAATAAGCAAGGTGACACTCCGCCAGTGCTGTGTGTAATAAACTCCTATGTTTGACCTCTACATGGTGTGGATTTATGTCCTTCACATTTACCAATAAAGATCTAATCCTTCCAAGCCTACACTTATCAGTTTTTGGGTGGGGAGAGTACGGCTCCCCCACTCCCCTAGCCTAGCATTAAAGCACAGAGCTATATCTACATAAGGCTCAATTAATTAATGGGGTGAGTTTTGGATTAAATTCTGCCCCCCATTTCCCAGAAGGAAAACATGGTTTAATTCCAAGCTCTGATCTCTTCCTGTCGAGTGGCTTTTCTCCAAAAAGGGGGCTGTTTCTCCGGCAGAGGTGCAGGAGCTGAAGCATGTCTGCAGCAAGAGCAGACCAAACTGGGATTGTCCATGAAAAGACAAGAAAGTGTGTTCGTTCTCCTGCGGTGCTGCAGCATTTTAATTTAAACAAGCCCTAACTCACCCAAGGGTGCTGTTAATTACTCTGAATCTGTACAGAGCTGTCCCAAGCCAGTGCCGCAGGAGAGCCAGACACTTGCATGGCTCTAGGAGAGCCAGGCTGGCCCTGAGTGTTGCAAACTCTGGAAAGAAATGGATGCCATTTCAGAACAGGTAGAGTGCACTTGGCTTGTAGGGGTAGGATTTCATATTTGTATTAAAGGTTATAGTTTGCCCTGTTAGCAAAAAGAACACTAGTGTATTGGTTTTAAAATAAGTTTTATTATAAGAGATGGGGTTTTGTTTATATGCATTATAGTTGTTTTTGTTTAAGGTTTAGTAAGTAAAAACAGGGTCATGTATTGTGTCTGTGTTAATTAAATTAAAAAACGCTAAAGGTCTGAGCCACAGTGTAAACTGTTTGAATTACAAAATTTAGTAAGGTTTAATTTCTAATGTCTTTCTTGCTCAACATAAAAAACACTGCTGTTTGTATACTTTTAAAGGTCTTTACAAAACTGTCTGTGTAAATAAGTGCATGCATGCATCAAAAAAGTGTAAAGGCCCTTGTCAAAGCCAGATGGTCAAGTTAACAAAGGTCTCAATATCAAAACCATCAATGCGCATCCATAACTAAGAAAAGGCAGATTAACAACCCTAAGGTAAAGGCTGGGACCACTAAAAACAAAACAATTAAATCAAGAGGACAAAATGGCCCTCTCAAAGGTGCTTTGGTGATACTTTTTGAGGCCAGTCACAGACTTTCAACCACCAACAAAAAGACTATAAAAACAGCGTGCTTTGACATGGAACTTTGGGTTTGTCTTGCCATTAACTCCAAAAGCATTGAACTGCAACCAGAGCCCTAATGTAACACATTTGCAGTGGCTTAAGCAGCTGCAAAAAAACAAAGCCATGTTCCGATATAAAAATCAAGCTATTAAAAAAAGTCAGGCAAAAAAGCATACTAAAGCAGCCCTATAAAAGAAAAAAAATCAAGTTATGTACCTCAAATAAAAAAGGCCACTCCCTAAACTCAAAACAATTAAAACCCTATTCCATAGTAAACTGCCTTAGCCCACTGGTATACCAAAGATTAAAATGGGGACATGTTTCACAAATTACACTTTTTGCATAACTAACATCTTAAGCTTTTTACAAAAAACACCTAAAATTCAAAATATTAATGCTGCTCAACCACGGCTATCTCCAAATCCATAAAACCTCAATATAAAGTGTGGCAGTCCCTGTTCTTGGGGGTCTGTAGGTCCCAACTATTTAAAAATATCTTGGGAAAGCCTACTGCCATCTCTTCCCTTACAAATAATTCCACTCTAATCAATTGTAAATCCCCATCCAAAAAACAGGTTTCAAAGTAGCAGCTGTGTTAGTCTGTATCCGCAAAAAGAACAGGAGTACTTGTGGCACCTTAGAGACTAACAAATTTAATACAATACAAGTCAAATTCTAAAGCCCCTAAAAAACACTAACATCTATGGCTAAAAAACCATAAAAACCTTAAAGTTCACCTTCTGATCACCACCAAAACACTAAGAAGTAGGGGTCAAAATAAAGGACCCTATAAAACCACCACCTAAAGTGCTAGATACCCACAATTACCATATCAATAAAATAAACCTGTTAAAACAAAACCCAATACTAGCCGTCATAGTAAAATACTGTCCATACCTAACAAAAATTCAAACCATTGTTTCCCACACACATGTATTAATACTTAAACCAAAAACACCTGCGATCAAAAACCCCCCAATCAAAATAAAAGAGCCCAAGTTATTTATAACTCAACGTAACCACAGAAGGGTCCTTCCAAATCTTTTATGAAATTTTTGCTAAACAAACAAAATTAGTTAAATTCCAGTTATTTTTGTTTAACATTTAGTAAGTAAACAGGGTCAAGTATTGTGTCTATGTTAATTAAATTTAAAAAATGCTAAAGGCCCGAGCCACAGTATGAACTGTTTTAATTGGAAAATTTAACAAGGTTTAATTTCTAATATCTTTCTTGCTCAATATAAAAACACTGCTGTTTGTATACCTTTAAAGGTCTCTAAAAAACTGTAAATAAGTGCATGCATCAAAATTGTAAAGGCCATTGTCAAAGCCAAATGGTCAAAAAAAATTTAACAAACTTCTCAATGTCAAAAAATCAATGCACATCCATAACTAAAAACAAATTAACAACCCTAAAATAAAGGCTGGCACCCCTAAAAACAATTACATCAAAAAAAGTAACCTTCTCAAAGGTGCTTTAAAATATTAACAAAGAAACATCCATTAAAAAGTAACCAGTCACAAACAGCAAAATCCATAAGCTTCAACAAAGACAAACACCACACTATAAAAACAGGGTGCTTTGCCATAAAACTCTGGATTTGTCTTGCCACTACTCCAATAGCATCAAATCATAGCCAACATAACCCGGTTCCCCTGTGCAACCAGTCTGGCTGACCATTAAATTAATCCAAACTCTAAACAGATAACTCCTCTAAACATCAACTGGCAAAACTGTGTGCATGGTGTGTGTATAAAACTAAAGCATATGCTAACTGCTGTATTCTCAATAAATGTGGCCTTCTCCGCTATAAAAAACACGTGTGCTTTGTATAGCATAACAAGCTGGTCAACCACTCCAGTCTGCAACCCACACAGCCTAGGGGCCTATGTCCTTGCCCCCCTCAACCTCTCAGTTCCACATATGGTTCTGGCTGTTTTGCTTTTAGTGAGTAAAAGGTTACCCTGGCATCCCTCTGCTTTCTGACACGTACTGGGGTTGATGCAGTCCTCCCCAGTTCAGCTTGTGTGTGGATAAGACCGAAGTATTGACCCCTGTACTACTTGTTAGTTAAATATACGTAGCCATATGCTCAGTATTACATCATAGGTAACTGAAGAGCAAGTGAGGGCTGGGGACTCGAACTCACAATTTATACTGGCTACTGACCAGCTCCAAAAAAGGTCAGTAGCAAACAGTTCAGAGAGCACATTGTGACGTCTAAATTTTTGGACTGAATTCTCAGTTCTAATCTCTAAAGCACTATAAGCATTTAAGGCCACACTGTCCTTTACAGTAAGTGCAAAGGAGCCTAAAAAATTTGTACACGTTTTGTACTCCTGGGGGAATTCACTAAGAACAATGAGAACAGTACACTTAACAGTCAGGCTGCTACATTCTGCTCTGCCTGAAGGAACAGAGCTTGCACCATGCCCACCTCTTTAGAAACACTCTGAAGGCCTGTCCCTCCACAATGAGAATACCATACCTACCGTAATAGAGAGCCAGATGGACAGGGTGTATGTTTCTCTCTTCCCCTACAAAAGCATGTATCACTTTAAACACTTTTACTCTATCTTGCAAGATTAAACTTTAACTTACGGGTTTTGAATTTAAGTCAAACCACATTTCCTGTTTTGTACTATGGGAACACTGCTAAGAAGCAGTCACAGGAAATCCTGTGTTCTTAAGAGTAAGAGACATGATCTTGCTCTAACTCTTAACTATACAAATTTACAGAGGACCCTTGGGAGTATTACAGGAAGCTTATACTGAGACAGATATAACCTTAAAGACTTAAAATAAATGTAGTAATTAAATGGTAAAATTAGAGTTACAAAAAGTTAAATTACTGCTATTTAAAAGATGCATATGGTATTTATATCAGTGGTCCCCAGCCTTTGTTGCCAGTAGCACATTAATGTTTTCAGAAGAGCGTGGTGGGTGGCAACAATTTTTCAAGGCTAACTTTGTATTTGTACATTAAATACAGAAATCATATTTAGTATTACATAATATATGAATCCAGAGAGAAGCCACGAGGACAGAACACCGGTGCCTGCAGCCCCGGAGTACTCTGTCCCCAGCAGGCACGGGGCCCTGGCTTCTCTGCCCTGCTGGGCACTAGGTGGGCCCCGCACCTGCCAGGGCAGAGCCGGTCCTATGTTTTTGCCACCCCAGCAAAAAAAATTTTGCCTGCTCCCCACCCCAGCCCTGGGCTCTCCTCCTGCCCCCCACCGGTGCCCTCCCCCACCCAAATGCACATGGAAGGCATAGGAACTAACCCTCAAACCTTGTACTCTGAAAAGGATGGGGGATCTAGCAAAGAGGGTTCAGGCAGAGGAGCAGGTGTGGGGGTGCTTGGGAGCTCTACACTGGCAGAGAAGCAGGGTGTGATGTACTTGTGGAGGAGGAGAGGGGGTATCAGGAGGGTTGTGAGAGAAGAGGTGCAGGGGAAGGGGGAGCTGAGGGAGGAGAGGGCTGGAGGAGAGTACAAGGCAGGGCCGGCTCCAGGCCCCAGCATGCCAAGCGCTTGCTTGGGGTGGCATGCCGCGGGGGGCGCTCTGCTGGTCGCCGGGAGGGCGGCTCTGGTGGACCTCCCACAGGTATGGCTGCGGAGGGTCTGCTGGTCCCATGGCTCCAGTGGAGCATCCACAGGCACCGGAGCCATGGGACCAGCGGACCCTCCGCAGCCACGCCTGCAGTAGGTCCACTGGAGCCACGGGACCAGCGAGCAGCAGAGCGCCCCCAGCGGCATGCTGCCGTGCTTGAGGTGGCAAAATGGCTAGAGCCGGCCCTGGTACAAGAGGAGATGTGCAGGGGAAGGGAGAGTACAAGGGGAAGGGGTGCGGCAAAGGAGGAATGGGGGGAGGTACAAGTGAAGAGGCTGGGAGCAGGATGGGGGGAGTGCAAGGTCTGAGAGGGGCAGGCACTGACAGCTGCTTCCCCAGCCCTGTGTGGGCAGAGCTGAGAGGATGGACACTGACCCCTGCTGCCCAAGCCGCAGGGGTCCCCCTGAGGGGCAGTATCCCCAGTTGTCCCATTCTGAGCCAGGCTCTGCCTCTCCCCACCCCTGGCGATGTGGGGGCCCAGGGCAAGCAGAGTGGGGCTAAGGCGCGTGCTGGGCTGGGTCCAGGGGCAGCTCCCTGACAGCTCAGGCAGCCCAGCCACTCACCCCCATCAGTGCACAAGCCAGGATCTGCACCCCCTGCACAGCCCACTTGAGCAGGGAAACACTGCACTGCCCTAAGGAGACTTGGAGCAGCAGCAGGACCCCTCCTCCCTCCCTGCATCCTAGGTCCTGCTTCCCTCCCTCCCTGGCTCCTCACACACTCTGGGAGCCCCTCACTGCAGCTCCAGGGGATGATGCTCTGCTCTGGCCAGGGCCGGCTCCTGGCTTTTTGCTGCCACAAGCAGCCCCCGGAGTTCTGTCCCCGGCAAGCACGTGGCCATGGCTTCTCTCCAGCTTAAGCTGCGGTCCTGCGTCTGCCAGGGACCGAGAAAACCCCAGCCTGCAGCCCCAGAGTTCTGTCCCTAGCAGGCTGTGGCTTCTCTCCCCTGCTGGGCATTAGGCAGGTACACATAAATGCCCCAGCAGCCGCCCTGGTGCCTATGGGCACTGTGTTGGGGACCACTTTATTACATGCCACAAATCTTTAATATACTCACACCCTTTCTTGACAACCTGGTGGTGAGAGACAGGACCAGTCTTGCCTCTGGCAGTTCAGGTTCCTCAATTTGAGTTAGAGGAACAAAGCTTAGAGCTGGTCTAGACTATGGGGGAAAATCGATCTTAGATACGCAACTTCAGCTACGTGAATAACATAGCTGAAGTTGAATATCTAAGATCGGATTACTCATCTGTCCTCACCGCACGGGATCGATGTCCGCGGCTCCTCCTGTCGATTCTGCAACTCCGTTGTGGTTGGTGGAGTTCTGGAATAGATATAAGCGCGCCCGGGATCGATATATCATGTCTAGATGAGATGCAATATATCGATCCCCAAGCAATCGATTGTAACCCGCCGATACGGCAGGTAGTGTAGACGTAGCCTTAGAAGAAGCTAGAGTTAAGAGCTTTTGAAGTTAACTTAGGCCTGGGCTACACTAGTGGGGTGGTTTGAACTAAGATAGGCAACTTCAGCTGCCCTATTGACGTAGCTGAAGTTGAAGTATCTTAGTTCGAATTACCTGGCCATTCGCACAGTGAGTTGATTGCTGTGACTCCCCCGCCGACATCGCTTATTCCTTCTGCCGAGGTGGGAGTACAGGCATTGATTTGCAGATCAATTTATCGCATCTCGTCTGGATGCAATAAATCAATCCCTGTTATGTCAACCTCTACCCGCCAATCTGGCAGTTAAGTAAACTTTAAGGCTACATATAATTAACAAACCAAGAGAACAAAGCTTAGGGAAACCAAGCTTAGCCTAGTCCCCTTGGAACTTAGAAAGTAAAAACAAGTACAGCCTAGTCTCTAGCAAGGTGGGTCACCTCTCATAGGGCACAAGTGCCTGAACCCTCCTATACTCAAACTTCATTTCCTCACCCAAAAACGTTAGGGTACACTTACTCCATAGGCTAGTATGTTTGTACATATTGATGACATGTACATACATATTAATGACATTAGATCTCACATGTTATTTGTGCTCCTGGTTATTTTGGTTCTTTCCTTGTGGTGTACCTGTTAAATTTGAGGGTACAGGCTTGGAAACCTCTATGCCATTCTGACATTATCTATTTCTCTAGGTGAAAGGTCTCACGAGTGCGCTGACTTTGCTGTCTGGATGAAAGGTCTCAGATTTAGGTATGCTAACTTTGCCTTAGCTCAACATACAGGATATGGCCTGTAGGCCCCTTGCATTACAACCAAACTTTAATATGAACCTAAAAGATATATATGCAAGCAAGCGGGCTAATCCTATAGGCTTACAGGGGCCATGAATTGTGTTCATGCGCAACAGAATTCCACCAGGAGTAACCATGGAAGGCATTTCCAGTGGCACTGATGCAAAGGCCTGCTGCAGCCATCGTGCTCCTGCTCTCACTGGGGCAAGCAACTGCTAGAAGGGGCTGGTTTGGAGTCCCTTGGCTCTGGGATGTGGAGAAATGGATCCCAAGTAAGCAAGCTCTATGAAATCCCCCTTATCAAAGGGGGTTTACTTTGGATAAGTTAGTCAGCCCTTTGTGCCTGGTTACTGCACAAGGCAGAAGAGATGTAATGCTCACTTGCTTGCCTGTCAGGGGATGGGAAGGGTCCCTCACTTAGTGTTCTGCAGCCATTTAAAGAAGCAAATTAGGAAATTAATGTCATTTCATCCCTAGAGATTTGTTGTAATAACTGAGGCCTAGTTGGCCTACCACAAGTGTGAGCCCAAATGTTGAACAGTGGGTGAGAGTATAAGAAGTTGGACGGAACTGAGTGAGATCTTGAGAAATATGCAATGACTGAGTTAAAGTACAAGCATTAAAAACGAATGGGATAAGCACGCTCAATACTCAGTACCAAGGTCAACCATTAACTGCTGAAGAGGAGTTGGTTATGACATGGGCATTCAGCAATCATCCCTCCATAATGCCAACTATAAATAAACTTCAGAGCTAAGGGTGAACCATTCAAGAAATGCATGTTCACTGATGTTTTAAAGAAAAAAAGCATACCAGTGAACTAGAAATCACTTAAACACTTGGATTCAGAGACTGTTGAAGTGATAATCTCACTTTTAACAGCAGTAGCTTCTTCTGCCAGTGTAGAAAGAATATTTTCTTCCTTTGGACTAATTTAGTCCAAATTGAGAAACTGATCAGGGCTCAGCTCCCATTTAGGTGCCTAAATCAAGTTGCCAGATATTCAGAGGCAGTTACTAGGTGCTGAGTACTTCTAAATAAAATGGCCAATAGTGAGAATGTCTGTTGTAGAGGCAGATAAAATCATAAGACTAGGCTTTCTAGTTATGTATAACTGTCACTGAATCAGAAGTTTGCCCAGATCTCTCCTCCATCCAAACTGAGGTACCAGGCATCAGTTTTACATTCTCATTTAGGCCCCACTTGTGCAGATGTGTGATCTACTTTTATGCAGGTCCTTAAATGTGATTCCTGTGAGTAAAGCGTGATCAAGATTGAGAGCTTTTGTTTCACCAGTATTTTAAACAAGCCAACTGATCTGAGTGGAATCAGCAGTAACCACGCACATTGAACTGTCAGCCCTGAGGAACCACAGCTTGTTGAGGCAGTGTAGTGCTGGGCTTTCAACTCACTACACTACCCTAGAGGACATCACATCAAGTTCAAGATCTGAGCACTCAAGGTACTTAACAGCCTGGACCCAGGCTCAAGATACCACTCAACTTTGCTCCTCCAGCACAACAGAATTCTCCCAAGAATAGAGCTGTACAGAGACCAAAATCTCAAGGCAGCTCTGTCTCAAGGTACCCAAGGATGTAAAAAGCAGCACAATCATCATCTTTGGTCCCAAGAGCAGGGTTCACTTCTTCATCTTGCCCTCACTAAGATATAGACAGCACAGTAAGGAGAGACACCCATCCACCAAAAAGGCAAAACAAAAAAATCCACGCATTTCAGAAAAAGCCTTGTTACAGTGGAAAGGTGGACACTTGGACCAGATCCCCAACCAACCAGTTCAAACAAGCCAAAACAACCTACCCCACGCAGACATTTATTGTGTCAAAATGCAAGAGCGCTGGAGACACCATGAAGACCACTAGGGACTTCACAATGGCTATTGATTTTACATGGGGGCACTCAGATCCTATGATGGGGCCAAACCTTCCTTTTCAAAGACTCCTTTCCACCATTACAAGAAAGGCTCACAGCAGTGACACCTCCATCTACCCTAACGCCCCCAAATTCAAGATGGCTCAAGTCAGCCAACCAGCCCCAAAACCCCAAACACCCTATTCAAGCAGGGCTTTTACCCTATAAAAGCAAGATGTGCCAGAGACTCCAGGAAGACCACTAGGGGCTTAATTATTGATTTTACATGGAAGGAGCCCAAATACCACCATGAGGAGCATCAGTACGGAGACACTAAAGTAAAACAAGCAGTTATCTTTCTGGCCAGAGGAACAATCTGGTTTACTTGGAGGACTCAGATACTGTGCAGGATGGGCAGCAATACAAAATCCTAAAACAAAGCCACACATTACAGGTGCCAGTCACACCACTAGAGCTCAACTGGACACTACACAAGATACCACAGGGATGGTGTGGTATAAACCTGAACTACTATGACTTTGCAGCTTGATGTTACAAACAGCTTTTGGTAACAAAAACCACCACCACTTTCCAAAGCAGCATAAAACTGTATCAGAAACTCCAAATGGCCACAAGTCACTAGTTAATGGATTCTATTAGTGGCCCTTACCTGGCCTGGCATCCGGTGAGCCTGTTCCTCAATTTACCTCAGTTTCCTCATAGCAGTTAGGCAGTAAATTCACTGAAGCTTTCCAGTCACCATGCCAATAAGTGTCCTCCCTTCTCCGGGGTAAGTGAGAATCCAAAGGAAAACTCAAGCCCCCTCATCCTTCCTGGGCCACAGTCCTCTTTGGAGCATTTCCCTTGATTGCAGGGTTCACAGAATCCATGATTCCTACTCCAGGGTATGTGCATCAACTTCTTCCCAAGATGCAGGGGAACGAAGGGGGCAAGGAGATGGTGCAGGAGGGGCAGGATGGATAAAAATCAATGATTTTTTTAAAATCAGTTTTGATAAAATGCTTTGAGAACAAAATGCAATTAAAACTCTTTAGCTAGATTAGAATTAGAATTTATAATCCCTTTGAGCTATATAGTATGAGAATATATTCATTTACAAACCTTTTCTTAAACATTACATGAGTTCCAATAGTTCATGGATTAGGAACCCAATCCTATGGGGTTTCAGAGGCTTCGGTATAGATTTAGGTTTATCTTTCTATCTACCCAATGGGACTCAGTATCTTCTAGACTGAGCACTATCAGTGAGTCTTAGTTTTGCATTTCTCATACTGTGGATTTGTGTCTCCAGAGATAACATGATCGTTTACAGTAAAAACGTTTTTAAAAAAATAGAGATGAGAAATAACAGACCTCAACCCTATTGTCCCTCTGCAAATTTGTGTGCACGGAGTTAATCCATTACCTCTCTCTAAAAGTGCAAAGTTTCAAAAAAGTTCAATGAATAGAAGATTGTTGGGGGTGGAATAGATTTGGACAAGGAGAAGCCACCTGGAGATAAATATCAGAGGGGTAGCCTTGTTAGTCTGGATCTGTAAAAGCAGCAAAGAATCCTGTGAATATCCACTTCGTCAGATGCAAGGTGAGTATTCACCCACGAAAGCTCATGCTCCAAAACGTCTGTTAGTTTATAAGGTGCCACAGGATTCTTTGCTGCTTCTGGAGATAAATGTGAGATTTAAGTCAAATCCACCCTGAAGATAAGTGTTTTTACTTGGGTGGGGTGTGTGTGTGTGTGTGCAGGAGCTGGACCCACTGCACTCTTCCCCTTCTGCCACATGCAGAGTCTCCTTACTCTAGGGGTCTTGATGCAGGTCTTGGGGTTAACACCATTGATACGCATGGGGCAGCTCCCTCTGATTTCAGAGAATGGTCTCAGGCTCTCTGCAGACTAGGTCACAGTTCCAATCTTTTCTTCCCAATAATTCAATTTTAAACACACAAAAACCAGTCTGAGGTCCTGACATGACTCCAGGAGCCAGGGCCCTAGCCAGGATACTTATGCCTTAATCTAGCCCTGATCAATCCCGCTCACAAATAAGACTTGCTCCTGAGCTCTCATTATACAGACAGATGCATGGTTAGAACTATGACAAGTTTGTAACTTTTCCATACCAGGGACCCCAACCCTTAAGACCTGCTGTCTAGCTTGGACCCCAATTCAGGCAGTAAAAATGCAACTGTTTGACACCCATTCACAACCCTCCTAGGCTGAGAGCACAAACTGTAAAACCACCTTTTGCATCACAAAAATCATATCATGTTCACCCCCACTTATGGAGAGAGGACCCCACAGCCAGAGAACCTCCTTCCAACTGGAAGGCCCCTCTCCATCTATTAGGCAGGCACATGCATGGGATCAAACTAAAAACAGCCTTCCAGATTTTGGGTTAGACACCTGAATACCTTTGACGACCTGGGTCTTGCTCCCTCCCAACTCTGGGCACTCGACAAACTCAGGAGCATCTGAGGACAGGGAAGCTACAAGGTAAAGTGGTTTGCAACGTTCACCCAGAGCAGCCAGGCCTGAAACCCAGGGGTCATTCAGAAGGGAAGCCGCTCACCTGATTCATGTCTGGTTCTGAGATTCCTGACCCCTTCCTAGCTATCAGATATCCCAGCAAATGATTGGCAGCCTAATCCTCCACAGTAGTCAAACGGATGGTCATTTCCTGGGATGAATGATGAGCTGGTCTCTGAGCCAAACCTGAGAGGCGAGAGCAGAAAGATCCTCTAAAGAATCAGTAGTACATTACAGAGAACCAAGGCTGGGGTTAGAGAGTTTGAGTAAGAGGTGAGTGACTGGATAATACTTATCTGATCAGTCAGTGCTCAGTGACAGTCTGTCCATAGGCCCCAGGAATATTCCTGCAAAGGAAGTAACAGTGCTGTTAGTGCTCAAACTTTACAGGGCAGAAGGGACCATCCTGATAATCTCATCTGACCTCCTCTACATGGCAGGCCATAGAACCTCACTCATCCACTCCTGTGATGATCCTCAGGAGATGGTCTAAATCAATAATCCAATGGAAGGAATTGTGTTTTTGGATGCAACTTGGAATAAAAGGGCTGTTTTAAGGTGCTGAGCATGAAATAATTTTATCCCCCAAATTACTAAGTCTAGAGAAGCAAGGATTGGTAGCTTGAACCTCACCAATGCTCTTATTAATGCTTACTCAGGAGAGTAACCCCTAGGGGCCATTTGTGATGCACTCCTCCCTTTGCTCTAGGCTTTAGGTATAACTAAGAGTATGAACCAGAGTAGGACTTGACAATAGTGACACAAGTGTCAGCTAGCCAAGTAAGCAAATTCCTCTCTTGAGATGATAATTACTAGAGAACTCCTCTCTGCACTAGGTATACACATTCCTAAGAGGCTCTAGGAACACCCTGACCCCTCATAAAGATGAAGAGGGATGACAGGATAATGAATGAGGATGTTTTGTTGAACATACAAGAATCAGGATGGTAACTAACATCTAGAGTGTAATATGCAATTTTTTTTTATCAATGTATACCCAAAAAAGTCATAGGAGGGTCATCTTTGTACAGGCTTAAGGGGACAGCATTATGTAGATTGAGCTGCTACATCGTTGGTGGGCCATCTATGTGTAAGCATATCTGTAACCTTGAGCCAGGGCACTTTGTTAACAAACCTGCCCAACACCTCCACCCCCAAACCAAGCCAGTGGTCTCTTTGACTAGTTTGAGGTCTGCTGAATCAACATGCTATGCTCTCTGCTACTGCAGCTAACATCCGAGCTCTGAGAGCAGCAGCACTGGCACACATCTGGATCTTCACATACCTTAGAGAACTCCATAACTACAGACAGACAATTATGAACATTAATAAGACTTAAAACATAAGCAGCACACAAGCAAGCAATAAATGGTTCCCCCACAGTTACTTTTTTGCAGAGAAACATCAGCTAGGACTGGCCAAGTATTTTCTGCCAAAACTTTGATAGAAAAATGGGGTTTTGGCTAAACAAAGCCAAAGTTTTGTTGATAGGGTGCAGAAGCAGTGTTAGGTGAGGCAGTTGCTTCTTTTTAATGCTTGTTTTGATTTTTTGTAACTGTTTTATTCCTGCTGTTTGCTTGCCAGCACAGCCCCAGCCATATTGGAAGTTTCCTCTCCCTTATTTCCTCTCAGATAGCTTTTCTTGGTGGCACAGTATTAACATAATGCAGTGAGTGACATCTGGCGGTGTTGTATTACCTGTCTCCATCATTCTGCTGCGAGGCTAAGAAGTCTCCATTAGGTGTCAGCATTACACAGCGCAACCCCACCCTTTAATCAAGGCCAGAACTGTGTTTTATGTGACTCCAGCAGTTCCAAAGACTTTGCAAACATTAATGGATTATCAATCCTGTGCATTTATACAGAACCAATTATCCAAGGTGCTTTGGGTGAGCAGCACGTTTACAGCCATCCAAGAGGGGATGAAATTAAGGCAAAGGCAATAGCACCCAGCCAGGCCCAGCTAGTCCTGTGTCATGGTACAATTCCCCACTCTGAAGCTTAGCATTCAAAAGATGGGGTACCAGCATGAATTTCTCTAAGTTTAATTACCAGCTTAGAACCTGTAGCGCTGCCACCAACCAGGAATTCCAGTGCCTGGTACACTCTGGTCCCCTCAAAACCTTGCCCGGCGAACCCCAAGACCCAGACCCTCTGGATCTTAACACAGGGAAAGTAAACCCTTTCCCCCACCGTTGCCTCTCCCAGGCTTCCCCTCCCTGGGTTATCCTGGAAGATCACTGTGATTCAGACTCCTTGAATCACAAAACAGAGGACAATTCACCTTCCTCCCTCCTTCTCTTTCCCTCTCCCAGACTCTCCCTGAGAGAGAAAGTAATCCTGACACAGAGAGAAATTAGCCTCTCTCTCCCCCTCCCCTCCTTCTCTTTCCCCCTCCCAGACTCTCCCTGAGAGAGAAAGTAATCCTGACAGAGAGAAATTAGCCTCTCTCTCCCCCTCTTCCCTCCTTTCTCCCCACCAATTCCCTGGTGAATCCAGACCCAGTCCTCTGGGGTCTCACACCAGAATAAAAAAAAACAATCAGGTTCTTAAACAAGAAACTTTTAATTAAAGAGAAAAACTGTAAAAATCTTTGTAAATTTAAAATGGAATAGGTACAGGGTTTTTTTTAGCTATAGGCACTGGGAATACCCTCCCAGCTTAAGTATTCAAGTACAAATTAAAATCCTTTCAGCAAAAATACACATTCGAACTCCTTCCAACCAAATGCACATTTGCAAATAAAGAAAACAAACATAAGCCTACCTCGCTTTATCTAGCTAGTACTCACTATTTGGAATCTATAAGAACCTGTATCAGGGAGACTGAAGAGAAACCTGGTTGCACCTCTGGTCCCTCTGAGCCCCCAGAGAGAACAACAACCAAATTCTAACAGCACACACAGAAAAACTTCCCTCCCTCAAGATTTGAAAGTATCCTGTCCCCTGATTGGTCCTCTGGTCAGGTGACAGCCAGGCTCACTGAACTTCTTAACTCTTTACAGTCAAAGGGATATAAAGTACTTTGTGCTATTAACTCCTACTATCTGTTTCTGACAGCCTGTGAGACAGCAGCTGGGATGGGGAGGTCCAAGCAGGACAGTCCCTATGGAAGTCCCCGCCTGAGTGTCAGCTCCTGCAGTGCAGCCTTGGGCTGAGGCCAGCGGCTTCCCTTCCCCTTGCAGCCACACACACTGCAGTGCCGGGCTGACTGACACCAGGGCTTCTCCCACGCTGCGCGCAGGGTGCCCCGGGGCTGGTCTGCAGCGAGGATCGGGTCGGGAGAGGGAACGGAACCAGTTTCACATGCTCCGAGCCACAGGGCGCCCCGGGCTGGAGTCTCCCCCCGCCCCCGGCTCGGTCTGGCTAAAGGCACCAGCCCAACCCTGTCCCCGGCTACCCCGCAGCCGCGGCTCCTCCAGCGCTGAGCCCAGCGCACGGGGCCCGGCTCGGCCCCGGCTCCCGCAGAGCCCGAAAGAAGGGCCCGTCCTGGGGCCGCGCGTCGCCCCGTCCGGTAGCGCCGGGCTACGGCCCCGATGAGGAGACGGATGGCGGTGGAGTCAAGCGCTCGCCCCTGGCCGGGCCCTGCAAAATGGCCGCTGCTCACCTCAAAGTCTTGCGGACGCGGGAAAGTGGCCTGCGCCGGGCAATATTTATAGCACCGTAATCCCGCGAGAGCTCAGGCAACTCTCGAGAGAGCGTGAGAGAGACCGGCCGCAAGCGAGTGGAGAGGGTTTAAAGGGGCCATGGTCTATTTCCTCTTAAAGGGGAAGTTGCCAATATTATCCTCCCCTGACCCCTAACCTGGGAGGTGGTGAAGCTCAAACAAAGAAAAGACGGAGCTTGTGCACGCAGAGTCTAGACTCTGAGATGCTCTTGGGGTGACCCTTTTATTGGATGCAGCTAAGGAACCATGCTCTGATTTAGGGAAGCCCTATATCCCTCAGCAAAGCAAGTATTTTTCTCTCAAAAGGGTATTTCTGCTGCTCAATTTACTGTTTAAAATGATCAAGCGAGGTCCCTTAAAATAAGGGCCAAGTGGTCACTCCAGGTTCCTTGTCTGTTGCAAGTGAATGGGGAAGATAATATTAATGCATTACATTCCACAGCATGAACCAGACACTGATGCAAAGCTTTCCCCGCCCCTGCTCAGCTAGAGTTGGGCCAGGCATTTACTTTGGAATGAGCCCAGCCCAGGTGTTGAACATTTTATGCTGGGACAGGAACTGGTACCTTTTGTTGGTGGCTGTGTCTTGTGCTCAAGCTAAGCTTTAATTTAAAAAGAAGAAGTAGCTCTAGTTCTTATGGCTACAAGTTCTTTCAGAAATGACAAATGGACAGATGTCTGCCTGACCTTTCAGACAGCCCAGCTTAAGTGCTAGAGGCCGATGCTTTCAGGCTGCCCAAGGGGGAAGAGCCCTTCCGAGTGATAAAAGTTAGGAGAAATTCTGCAGTTTCCACCTTGCATGCACATCCTTAAAGCATTTGATTGGTACCTTTTTAAAGAGCAGGAACTGCAGACGTTCTACTGTCTGATGACCAAGCAGCAAGCCAGAGACACTCACTGCTGCTTTAAAAGACGCGCTCACTCAACTCTACTTGAACTAGGTCCCAACCCAGGGCAAACGGTCCATGTCTGCAGCAGCCAGCCAACGACCAGTGAAGAGGCGACCAATCCAAGAGAGTCGGGTATGATGATAATCAGGAGTGTTTGGTTGCAACAAAGCCAGGAGTCATTGCTGAGAGCGGCAGTGCTCTGTGCAGGTGAGGGGACACCAAGGAGGTGGCTACAAGGGGCTGCTTGTGTGGCTGGGATGAGGTGCTTGGTACTGGCAGTGCCCTGTGTAGCTAGCTGGTTGACTAAAGCAGAACCTGCATCACACATTGCAGTAGCCTGAACTGCCATCAGTGGCTGTTTCAAGGGAGATGGCGGAGAGTTTGCAAGTGGAGTTTCCACCATCCACTCCAGGAAAGGAGAGACGGTCGAAATCCCCATCCGCTGTGGTGTGAAGCAGGGCTGCCCCCTCAGCCCCATCATCTTCAGCCTGGCCATGGAAGCCGTTTATCTGAGCCATCTCAAACAGTCCAGCGCCTTTGACCTGCACGGCAACAGAATCAACATCCTGGCCTACACAGATAATCTGGTCCTGGTCACCGACAACTCGGAGAGCCTCCAACAGATGCTCGATGTTGCCAGCCAGGCCGCCGAACGGATGGGATTCTGTTTCAATGCCAAGAAGAGCACCTCCCTTCACATAGATGGCAGCATGAAGGATCTGGCCCAGGCAACTCGGTTCCTAATCCAGTGCAAACCCATGGCCTCCCTCAAGGAGGGGCAGGTACACCAGCACCTGGGCTCACCCACAGGAGTCTGTGTCCATCAGACTCCGGAAGATACCATTGCAGAGATCCTGCAAGACGCAGCCAGCATCGACTCCTCCCTGCTCACTCCCTGGCAAAAGATCAACGCCCTCAACACCTTCCTGATCCCCCACATCTCCTTTGTCCTCAGGGGATCGGCTGTAGCCAAGGTACCCCTGAACAAGGCAGACAGCACCATCAGGCAGCTGGTGAAGAAATGGCTGTTCCTTCCTCAGAGGGCCAGCACCAACATAATCTACATCCCACACAGGCAAGGTGGAGCCAACATCCCTCAAACGGGCAACCTGTGCAACATCAGTGGTCACTCACACCTTCCACCTCCTGATGTGCCCAGACCCAATGGTGAGGAGCATCGCAGAGAGCGCTGCATGGGACGTGGTGAGGAAATACATCACCAGGATCTCCTCTGAGCAGGACATCACCACCTACTTCAGCGGCTAGAGGCTGAGTTTAGGAGAGAGGACAGAAACCTGTCCTCCTTCTGGTCCCATGCCCGCAATGACTAGGGAAGAGGATCAACTGTCGTTGGATGTGGAGTGAGGAGCCCCGGGAGCTGGAACTCCTGGTACCACACATAAAGAGTTCAGACCACACCATCATCACCATGACTGCCAGAACAATGCTGGAGAGGACCCTGAACGACGCCGTCTGCTGCCACTATGCCGACTAATTGAAGCAGAAGCCGGACCAGGGCAAAGTCTTTGAAGTAACCAGCATATGGAACACCAGCAACCACTTTCTTCCCCGGGGGCAGCTTCACCCGGTTTGCCAACTGGCTGTTTATCCACAGGGCCCGGCTCAACTGCATTCCCCTGAATGGAGCCATCCACCATGGGAACCAGGGCAAGTGCTGCGGGAGGTGTGGCTACACAAATGAAACATTGCCCCACGTCTTGTGCAGCTGCCAGGCACACTCCAGAGCCTGGCAGTTACACCACAATGCCATCCAGGACAGACTGGGCAAAGGCATCCCAACAACCCTGGGGGAGTTCTCCGTCAACCACGCCATCCCCGGAACGGACAGCCAGCTGCACCCAATCATCGCTGCGACCAGCAAAGAGCAGAGGGGTCATTATGGTGGACGTCACAGTCCCCTTCAAGAATAGGACCCCAGCCTTCCACGGGGCCTGATCTCAGAAGGTGGAAAAATACACCCAGCTGGCCGACATTTTGAGAGCCCAGGGCTATGAGGTCAAGATCCACTCCCTGATTGTCAGAGCCCTGGGCACGTGGGACCCCCAACGAGCCGGTGCTGAGAGCATGCAGGGTCGGTGCTGTGCCCAGCTAATGAGGCCGCTCATGGTGTCTGATACCATCAGATGGTCCAGGGACATATACACAGAGCACATCATGGGACACCAACAGTATCAAGATGCATGAACAAGACCACTGGCAAGGGACTCAGTAAGGGAAATAACCTGTTTCCTTCCCTGACAGACTGTATCCATCTGCAGAAGACTCACCAGACACTGATGGGCCGAGGGAAGCACCGCACCCTTGTACCTATCTGCTTCACCACTGCTAACTCTGACTCTAAATTCTATAGGTGGCGTACCCAAGATCACTTATTCTCTGATGCTTAAAAACTCTCTGACCCCAATCTGGGTCTTTGCTGGTTTTGTACTATGTATGCATCTTGTCAACCTTGAAACCCATACTAGTAATCTCTCATCTCTCAAGCTTGACCCCAGATTTACAATATTTCCCTTTTTAACTTGTGTAACTTGATTTCAAACATTAGCTTTAATAACATTTTTATCCCTGCTAGATGGCTGTCAGTTAATTCACAGTCTTGCCTCCAGTGCTGCAGTTGGAACACTCACTTCTGCAATAAGGGAGGCTACGGGTATAGAGGGCTTAGCTGTGCTTGCTCTGGGACTTTCTCTCCTATCCCCAGGAAGCTGGTTTGCAATTGCCAAGGATGCTGCCTGGAAATATCTGTTAGTGGACCTCCATAACTTCTACCAGTGGCCCTGACAATAACCATTTGCCTGAGTTGATTTTTTGTTTAAACTCTTGTGTAGCTTAAAGACTGTATAATAGCCCAGTCCTACTCTTGTTAGTCAGTGGGAGCAGAATTAATAACCTCTGTAACTGTGCTGGTTAAGAGAACAAAGTTAGTAAATACAATCCTTCATGACAATCTGATTACCTGTGGTGGGTGGGAAGGAATTGGCACATACAGTTGGTTAGGTTCATTAACGTAGCTTGACTGATTTCTTTTGGAGTATCTAGCATTTGCCAGTTCAAGAGGCAGAGTACTAAACTAGCCCATGGTCTGATCCATCACCTCAGATACTTCCACCTTCCAATCTCTCATCCCTGTACTCCTAGTTCTGAAGCAGTTTATGTCCCTCCTTCATGTGCATTATCACAGTTGTGTGATAGTGTGGGACACTGTGTGACTAAAACTCTTGTTTATTCATACTTCTCACCCCAGCTGTTGCTTATCTGGGATATTTATGTTCCTACCTCCATTTGTTAGGTGATAGCACGAAGGGTGTGTCTACACTAAAATTAAATACCCACGGCTGGCCCGTGTCAACTGACTCAGGTTTGCAGGGCTCGAGCTATGGGGCTGTCTAACGACCCTAACCCTAACTTGTAACAACTAAGTAAATGTGGAGGAGAGCGTATTGAATGTGAGCACTTTCTTGCTGTGGAAAACATGTAAATAACGAAAAGGCTCATATGTCTATACCACAACTGAACACCCAGGGCAGGTCCATGTCAGCTGAAGGACCCTCCGGTGTGAACCCTAGCCCTTTAACAGTGTCACTTTCACATCATGCAGAAAAGCCACCGAAATTTCCCTTCAAATTCTACGGAATCAGATTCTCCCCCTTTCTGCTCTCAGTTGTGCTGAGTATGAGGCACATTATACCAGTGCAAATTCAGAGGCTGGGTTTGCATGAAGACACCCACACTCTGTATCTCCCAGGGCAGCACAGCTGCATTGCTGGCTGTAGCTGGCAGAGGTGGACAGAGCTTGGAAGTGCCAACACCATGTGGAACCCGACACCCAAGGCCAAAGCCAGCCTATGGCACCCAAGGGGTTGCGGGGATGGCTGTCTGCGAAAAGGAACATGTTGCTGTTTACAGTGAAGAAACCCCCAAGCATCAAGAAAAGAAAAACGAAGTTCTTTATACATAAGAGACTGGTCAAATACACCTCTGTCTACCATATATGGACAATTAAGTTAACAAATCAGCTACAAACCACTAGCTGGACCAGGATAAACTGTGATTTGATTTCAACTTGGTTACTGTGTAAAAACTATTGTCTTATTGCTGCACTACTGAATTATTGTTGTTCTGTTTTGTATTATCGCTGTACATTTACAATGTGCATAATCTTGCTAAACTGTTTAATCAACACACAGGTAAAACAAAAACAAAAACCCCTCCAACAAACTAATGGCAGCAAACAACAGGAAGGCAGGAGAAACAAACTGGTTAAAAAACAAATTGTTACACAGTAACTACAAATTAGGTATATAAATTCCCTGTTAGTACTGGTCAGAATTTGGGATCAGTGACACTGCATCCTAACTAAGGCAGGTGTTATTCAAAACCATTTTGTTTAGTGTCTGGATACCAACACTAAATCCTTACGCATCAATACTGGATAAATCGGTTATTGTCCATTCAGTAGATTTTCTGAAAAACAACATCCATAAAAAAACAACTGGATCTATGTCAACTACGGGTGTATCACAGAGCTGTGCAACCGATGGAACAGAGACGCTACCACTTCTGTTTCCTGCCCAGTGAAGCTTACCAGAGGGTGATAATCAGCAGTAAGGGTGATCTATAACATGGATGGACAGTACTCGGTAGTAAGTAATTACTATATATTTATATTTAAAAGCCTCAGTGGAAGTGTCACTACTCCAAATTTCTGTTTTACTTCTCATATACACAGGACTATGGGACACATTTTTACAATCCCTATCCCAGTATTTCAAAACACTCAGCCGACTGCTAATGATACAGATGGTAACTGTAATTCCCCTAATAAAAGTGGGTTGCTATCTGCAGTATCACAAGGGCCAAACTACAACACCAGATTGGAAAAGAATTGTTATGTTTGGATATAAAGTGCTGTTATATGTGTACATACATACAATACATATATGCCCATATATGCCACAAATATGTATGCCACGCCCATATATATTAATTATTTGGGAGTGCCTCTAAGGCTCAATCATAATATTACATTCCTCAGTCATGGTCCCGGGCCTAACATTCCCAGGCCCATCGTAAGAGACTAAAAATAATCGGATAATAAAATCTGTCTCTCCATAGTACGAGGGAATGTGCAGACTAAAAATTCAGATGGGGCATGAGTGTCTGGATAGTAAAATGAGGTAACCATATAACAGTGTTTAGCCCACTAGGTTATCCTCAGTCCGTGCATTATGCTTTTCTGGGACGATGGGTAAACATCCTCCCCATGAAATGATAAAAAGTGGGGGAATGGGGTAAGATGAGGCCCTCAGACATAAACCCTTGGTATCAGAGGCCCGGTATGAGGCCTAAGGCCTGAACTAAAGTAATGGTCAAGACTTTGCTAACGCAAAGTTAAGCTATGAGCCAGAGGCAGGCCCTGCTCACAGAAGCTGGCAAAGAGAGGGCTGATGTTGCAAAAATACACGTACCTAAAAGGTACTGGACACTAGAGATACAAACATATGCCAGGATGATACTAGAACACTCCAATACTTGCACATTACACACAGATAACAAAGAATGAGCGAACCCATCCTAAAGACAGGAGCAAAAGGGTAATATGATGGATGGAATTGTTTTGTTCTAACCAACATGTACAAGGTGAGAGGCAGCACCTTACTGCATAGAGGGGTTGTACATTGCTACGTAGAGGGGTTGCACCTCAGTACGTCAGGAATAATGTGTAACTTGTTTGTACCTGTGTATAAGAACGCACCCTAAGGCGGTGTCTTTGTCCGGCCTAGGGGGCAGTGGAGTGTCCCGCCACTGACTGAGCTGTGTCCATTGTCGGGGGCACATATTCGTAGTATGTCCTGTAGAGTCTGTGGGAAACTATTACTGTGCTTCATTTGATGATAAACCTGCCCAGGTGCCTTCGTGCCTTATCGGAGTCTGTGGTCATTGGAGGTTCTCTCGGGATCTGCTATGTCAGTGATCTGCAGAGCCGGGGCAGCACACAGGGGGAACACCTGCACGCAGTCAACTGTTATCAACATTGAACAGGGCAGAGCACCACACCAGTAGCATCTGACAACACAAGTTATTAGTTTTCAAACATCAGAGGGGTAGCCGTGTTAGTCTGGATCTGTAAAAGCAGCAGAGAGTCCTGTGGCTCCTTATAGACTAACAGACGTTTTGGAGCATGAGCTTTCGTGGGTGAATACCCACTTCGTCAGATGCATGTCACGATGCCATGCATCTGACGAAGTGGATATTCACCCACGAAAGCTCATGCTCCAAAAAGTCTGTTAGTCTATAAGGTGCCACAGGATTCTCTGCTGCTTTTAGTTTTCAAACGATGCCTTACAAGGTATATTTGGTATAAAGATTATTAAAATAGAATGTAGGAAGTGAATACAGGGGGACATGCTGTCACAGGGTGGTACCTCGCTGGAGTTGTTTAGTGATTCACCTCAATCGACCCCCACTGTTTGTAGCTCCTGGGGAGCTGTGGTCGCCCTCCCCATAGAGCAGAACACAAGCTTAAAGAAGCCATTCATACATTTAACACACTGGTCCCCAAAGAGACTGCAGGGGGTTGCAATGTCCCAGATTCTCAGATCCCCTTACTGCTGGGGATCATCTCCTCAGCGCTAGCTTGAAATTTCCCCCCTTGCTCAATTCATCCCATTGGCTCCTGTTGCTCCCTGGTGCCTTTAATGATCTGTTGCCCTTCTGGGGTTTGCACTCATCAGACTGGGTCATGGCTCCTTGCTGTATCCACAAACTGCAACACCTTCCTTTCTGCAGACAGCCTCCCTGCAACCCCTTGGGTGCCATAGGCTGGCTTTGGCCTTGGGTCCCACATGGTGTTGGCCCTTCCAAGCTCTGTCCACATCTGCTAGCTACAGCCAGCAATGCAGCTGTACTGCCCTGGGAGATACAGACTGTGGGTGTCTTCATGCAAACTCAGCCTCTGAATTTGTGCCTGGGAGCCTCCCTTTGTGAAAATGTGGCCCTAGAGACAACTTGACACGCCTTCCCCTCCTTCCCAGGAGGCGCCTCTTTCTCCTCCCCGCCAAAACTGTTGTGCTGCCCCCATTCACTGACTGCCAATTCTCACATCCACAGGCTGCATTTCAGGGATAGATTTCTTTAAGGCACTTTTTACTGTAAACTATTTTTCTACATGTCTTTTATAAAGAAATTACTGTGCAAAAATGTGCAGTGCTGGAAAGTCCAAGCTGCTAATGAAACAAATGCTAATTATTCCAAATTTCAGAGGGTAGATTGTTGCTGCTTGAGTTATGTGCCTTCTCTGCAGCATTTTAGATTCTTGAAGGTGTCTGATCTCAACTGTGTAACCTTGCTCTGCAATACATTTGTCGTACTAGGACCTGATTCTTAGGTATGTTAAGCTCTTTCCTGGGAATGGATTCTGTTGCTGACAGAAAACTGTATTAAAATAGCACAGCCACGTCTAGATGTACATGGTTAACCTATTCGCACTGTTCCAGAGCAGGGATTCAAACCTGGTGCATTAACCACTTAGCTGTTGGGTGGGGTTAGCTGCTGTTTCCTCCTCCAGTCCTCTTGTGAAACTAGTGTGAATTTTATTTGTTTTTATTTTAGCTGAAACTATTCAGTGAATTCAACATCAGTTTGTGAATAGTCTTGTTCGGCCCAAAAGTGCATTTTTTTAAAGGGAGGGGGGTTGCAAATAAATGATATAGTGGAAAATTGTCCCCCACCTCTACTTGTGATGTCTTTTCACTAGTTGTCCCATCACTGTAATCTTCCAGCCTAGACAGGACCTCAATTTCAAATGCAAGAAAAGGTTTTGGGGCCATTTCTATCCATTTTATGAAAGCAAGGAGGGGCAAAGGGCGTAAGTCCATTTTTTCCCTTTGAAGCTCACCTACGTTATTCATCATTCACGTGACAGACTGACACTACAGAGGATTTGTCCTTCGCACACACAAGTGCAGAGCACTAATGTCACTGTCTATATCAGGAGAGCGTCTTTTTCACAAATTCATTTAGATACAGCACTGCAGGTTTCAAAATGAATCTGATGTGCTTTTATCACCCTGCAGTTGTTCCCTTCTGCAGGATCCACTACCTTGAACCTGGGAAACAAAATCACTGTTTGGTTTTTGAACAAGATTTATAGCAGCTTTTCCTCATTCTGACACCTCTTGAATTTCTTCCTTAACACCTGAATTGTTCCTACAGTGTCCTGGTTGATAAGACTTCCCGGCACATGATCCTGTAGGAGCTGCTGGCTGGTGTTTTTCAGAAGTGTACACAACTTGTTCACATTAGAAAAAACAACCCTCAGGATTAGCCACACCCTTGATGTAAATCATCTCTTGAGGTTTAGGACTGATCATCCCTCTGTTCAGAGGACTGTGCCTAGCAATGAACATCCCTTGTGTGTATAAGTAGCCTCTCCTCACAGCAATGCTGGAAAGCCAACAACCCCCTACTCCCTGCTGGGCATTTTACATGGACTCCAAGGATAACAACACTCACAGTTTTTGATTTAACAGGGAGCCGTCCACCCAAATCCTTTTCCTTGCAGGGAATGTAATGGTGAGTCCAAGCCAGATCTGGTTTGTATCTTTGGAAGTAGTTTGTATGAAGGCCTGTAAATGACATGGAACAATAAACTGACAGGGAGAAAGGAGGTTATAGTGGTTCAGGTGCTAGCCATAGACTCAGGACAGCTGGATTTTATTCCCCTTTCCAGCCCAGACTCCTGTGTAACCTTGGGCCAGTAACTTAGCCTCTGTCCCTGCTGGGACAGAGTTAAGGTTGTGGTACCTTCTTTGTGGTGTATGTTGTGCTACTGGTGAAGTGTCCACTGCCAGATTGTAGAGCATAGGTTATGTATTTAATTTTTCAAGTCCTTTGCTTTTTAGCTTGTGTAGGTGCCTTGTGTATAGAGTAACCTTAACTGACATACAACAGCAGTTTTGTATATTAATTATTGCTAATGATGCTCATCTCCCCAGGGGTTTTATTTATCATCTCATCCTGATCCCGAATCATTAACAGTCGAGCACTCCTCTTTGAACAGTCGTCACGGCTCTTGTCCCAGGGATTTTTTTCTTTAGACACCCTGTAGCACTTGTCCATGTGCAGTAGCCAGTTTGGGGGGCAGAGCTTACACCCTGATCCCTCTGGAGGGGAAAATGGAAACACTTAATGGAGCTGAAGGTTCTGATGAATGCTGACCTTCATCCCGGTCAATCACAGGGCCTGCGTGCAGCTAGAACTAATGCCCTTATTTTTGTTTGAGAACAGGTCCAATATTCAATCAGCAGGAGGTGCTGCCGCCAGGAGTGAGGGATATGAGCGAGGCTGTGAGCACTCCAGTCCTGGAATAGTAGTGGCTAATGCAGGTCATGCTCAATTGGGATTCTCTTTCACGTTCTTTCCTTAGCTATTGGACAATGTTAGCTTGCAAAGGCAAGCACTCAAAAGTTAGGAAATGTCTGTTTTATGGTTGCCCATTCAACCTTAATTCTGCACCAGTGTGGATCCACCTTGTGCACTGAATGAGGCAAGGCCCTGTTGAGAAAACAATAGTATATGATCACGTAATTAAAGATTGTCTATTAATGCATATGCACAAAGAGGCAGAATTATCCATGCACCATAAATCTGTCATTTCCCGACTTCTGAGTGCTTGATTTTCCCTCCATTCAAATAATGTTTTGGAATTTCCTAGTTTAAAAATAAAAGAACAATAATTCTATGATGTGCAACTGGAGCAACATGCCCAGCGTGAATCATCAGCAGGGTTTGCACCCTGAACCATCAGCACAGACTTGATCCCTTCAGCAACAGGCATACTGCGTTAGCTGATGGTAGGAAAAGGCTGTGATGTGAGGGGAGGGGCTGTTGGGTTCAGAGGCTGTCAGAAGGCGCCCATCTCAGCTCTCGCCCTGTCTCTGGGGGAAGCTTATGGGGCAAAAGCTACATGGTCAGGTGCTGGGTTGTGGGGAGCCTGGTTCAACTCTCACCTTCCCAGCTGCAGCTGGTCTGCCAGCTCTCAGTGCAGTGCGTGTCCAGGCATAGGGTGAGCCCAGCACCTTAGAAGGCTCATGCTGTTATTGTTTTAGCATGTTACTGAGCTTTCCTGAGGCCAGGGGCAGCTCCAGGCACCAGCACACCAAGCACGTGCCTGGGGCAGCAAGCCACAGGGGGTGGCCTGCTGGTCGCTGTGAGGGCGGAAGTCAGGCTGCATTCGGCGGCATGCCTGCGGGAGGTCCGCCGGTCCCATGGCTTCGGCAGCAATTTGGGGGCAGGTACGCCGAAGGCGCGGGACCGGCGGACCTCCCGCAGGCATGCTGCTGAGGGCAGCCTGACTACTGTGCTTGGGCTGGCAAAATACGTAGAGCCAACCCTGCCTGAGGCTCACAAGTGAGAATGGAAATGGTGGTTTTTCCCAAGTTCACAGCTTAGCAGAGCCTAAGTGGAAATTTCTTGAAACAAAGAAAAGGCCCTTCTCCAACCTGAGCAATCTACCTGTGCTGAATTTTCAAAGGTCTGCTGCAAACTATAAGATGCAAGGGCTTCTTGAAAAAGTCAGAAGACATTTTTCCAGTGGAAAGTGTAAGTGATGTCTGTATTTAGGTTCCCTACCAGCTACACACTATAATTAGTTTGTAAAACCCTTTGGGACAAAAGATCTACACAAGTAGGATACTTAATGCATTTTGTACTGTACACACTGAGCGTTACCCCAAGTGACCACTAGGTGTCACTGAAATATGGGGAAACAGCTGAGAGAGCAAAGGAGCAGAAATTACCTCTTGAGTTGCTGGATGGAGCTTCACATAGAAACTGTTTGAAGCAGAATGGAAAATCCTTCAGCTCAGTGCTGCAGTTATATCCATAGCTGGTTCTCTCATTGGCACCATCATTCCCCAGGCCCTTAAAATTTCCTTTTGACAGGAAGGAAAGAGCATGATTGTGAACCAGAGTTAACTATGCCGAGTTCGCAACCTGATACTGAGAATGTGTGTGTGTGTGCAAAACAAACACGTGCACATGCTAGGACACATTTAGAGTAGGGAAAGAGAGAGAACAAGACAGAAACTCTCACTCGTTGCACATTGTAAGATGCCTTCCCTTTTCCCTGTCCACTTAACAGAGGAATTGCCATAGCTGGATCACAGGGGTTCATGTATCAAGCTCTTAGCTACACATTGTTCATGTAATATTTTGCTCTGCTTTGGAATGATGAAGCGTCCATGATTTTATTCACAAATGTGTTGAAATCGATAACTCTGACTCAGTGCAGGGGGCTGGACTAGACGACCCCGTGAGGCCCCTGCCAGCCCTACATTTCCAGGATTCTATGAACAAGAAAGAGTCTCAGTGGAAATGTGGGGGAAGAGGAAATCTCGGGGTGCAGCGTTACACACAGGTGAATAAATAGCCTTGAGTTACTCACCCCACACGCCCATCGCTACCACAGCTCCCAGCTGGACGATGTTCCCAGCCCAGCCGACCCCCAGAGCCATCCGATCCCAGGGTGACCTGGAAGAGTCAGTGTTTGGTGAAACATCTGCGTATAGTGCAAGAAATAATAGTGACCAGCTGCTTTCCAATGGAGCCTGTGCAGCAGCCTCTGACGGGCGTTACGTTCCCCCTCACCTAATAGCAGGATAATTTAAAACCTGTTAGTCAAGGAGCAAGTCACTCTTAGGGCAGCCCTGTGACTAACCAGATGAAATACTGGAACTTGATGAGCATGCGAACACCGACCTCCTGTTAGCAATGTCACAAGTTAACAACGTGGTTATGTCCCACTCAGGTGAAAGTAAGCCAGTCTGGTCCGGTGTACCGGCAAGAGCTGGTATGCCATACCGGACTGGACTGGCTTCTTTGGCGGTGATTTAAAGGGCCCAGGGCTCTAGCCACTGCAGGGAGCCCTGGGCCCTTTAAATCACTGCCAGAGCCCTGCTGCCCCAGGGTAGTGGTGGCAGGGCTCCCGCAGTGATTTAAAGGGCCTGGAGCTCCATGGTGGCCGGAGCTCCATGGTGGCCAGAGCCCCGGGCCCTTTAATTCACCCCTGAGCTCTGGGGCAAGTCTGTGCTTCAGTCCCCCCAGGCCTTGTCTGAGATGTAAAGGGGCAGCACCAGGCACTAGCTATCACACTCTAGAAGTCCAGCACAAACATGTACAATCGACACTGGTCAGATTAAAGCCGAGGCTCCTGCTCTAGCTTTCACTTGATTCATTTATAGAGCACGTGCTGCCGTACACTTTGCCTTGTCTTGCCGAGAGGTTTGGAAGGTGTTAGTTGGACTGAGCCAGCTGACATGATGTGACATCACACCGTTAAACCCTGTTCAAGGTCTAAGGATACGTCTACACTGGAGCTGGATGGAGTAATTCCAGCCCATGTAGACATACCCATGCTCGTACTGCTTGAGTAAGCACACGAAATGTAACAGTGGAGCCGCAGTGGTGCAAACGGTGGGAGGGGCTAGCTGCCGGAGCCTGTACGCAGCAGCATCTCAGATGGGATCGTACTTGGGCGGCCAGCCCAACCTGCCGTTTGTACCGTCCCAGCTACATTGCTCCTTTTAGCGCACAGCTCGATTAGAGCTACTGCGGATATGTCGGCCCACACTGAAATCCCACCTTAGATGTACTCTAAGATTCTGCCACCCCCACTAGCTCCAAGCCTTGTCTGGCAGCTTTAAACAAGCTTTGAACCCACTCCTGTCCTTCCTGAGTGCCCAGAGCTCCCATCGCAAGAAATGCAGGATTGGACCCTTAAGCCTCAGCTACCCCAGCCTGTGCCCTCCTGGCCCTAGGGACAGTGGTTTCCACTCCTGGGACATTTTTAAAGTTTAATTCCAGAAGGTGACAATGAAACACACAGTTATATCTGATTGTATAGATCAGGGGAGATGCTTCTTTAGGGGAATTGAACCCAGGGGATCTAATTAGGGATGGGAGACAGGCTCCAAAGTCCTGTATATTACAGAACTTACAGGGGAGAGAAGCAGCAGCTCAGGTGTATAGTTTGAGCACAGATTTCCCCTGAGCTGATACGGTAAATCTAGAACTCAGCAAGGTGCAGGAGATGCTCAGATCAGTGTTTCCGCCGTGCATTACTTTGCATTTGTCAACAACAGAATTTCATCTTCCAGCCTGTTGCTCTTTCACCCAGCTTGGTGGTGTCTCTGACGTCCCTCAGTTTTCTCCGGTCCTGACAGACCTAACCAATCCCTTGACATCCCCCAGCTTTGCAGCCCCTTTCCAGATCATGAATATATTAACCACCAGGCATAGGGCAGAACCTCGTGGCAGCTCCCTGCCAACCTTTGGTCGCGATGAAACTGGCCATTAAGTCCTGCTACTTGTTTCCTGTCTCTTAGCCAGTTTCTGTTCCAGGCTACTACTTTGCCATTCACCCCATGAATACTTAGGGCTTGTCTACACAGGGAAATTGACCGGATGGTTATTCCCAAATAGTTCACCACGTGGACACTCTGTTCTGATTAAAAATCTCTTTCTCCCAGAATAATTAGTGCACTTTCAAAGAGGAGTCATTATTCTGGAATAAAATCACTTTTAAAATCACTGTCCTGGTCAGTTTACCCATGTAGACAAGTCCTTATTTTCCTTACTGACTTCTTGTGAGGGACCTCGTGGTCCAGTAGTGTGCGTATTAGTGTATTTGTATTCTGAGCACGTGGGATTTGTAGCCAGGCAGATTATACAGGCACAATGCGACACCCAAATCTAATCTCTCCTTCCTGTACAGTCAGGGCCAGCTCTAGTTTTTTTGCTGCCCCAAGCAAAAAGGAAAAAAAAAAAAGAAAACCTCCAGGAGCGAATTACCGAAGCAAAAATAATAAAAAAAAACCCTCCAAAAATGCCGCCCCTGGAATGCCCACCATGCCGTCTCTGGAGTTGTGCCGCCCCAAGAGCGTGCTTGGTTTGCTGGTTCCTAGAGCTGGCCTGTGTACAATTCACAGTCAGGTGCCACTGGATTGGGGAATTCTACCACCTACTATATCAGATCTTCTATCAGTGTCCATTGGAATTCACCTGTTTGTTGCTTTCACACTTCCCGCATTTGTAGATACACACGTACAGGTTTTATTTTTGACCATCTTCCTATTTTTATTTAACTCCTTTGATGCCCTTTTGCAGAATTTACTTTTGTGATCTTACCCTGGCCAGTCTCATGATCAGCCATCCAGTAATTTATGTCTTATCCTTTACTGGATCCTGCACCTTCGTATTACTAACATGTCTGACGTTAGCAGGCTCCTCAGCACCCATTAGCTTTTCTCCAGCTCCTACCTTAAATAATCACCCCAAATCCTATTTATTGCATGTGCCAAGAGTCTGGTCCTGCTCTAGTTAAGGCAGAGCCCACCCGTTCTGTACAAGCTCTCTCTTCCCCCACATAGTCCCAAGCTCCGTACGTCTTCTCTATTCACCGCCGTCTGCAGTTATCTGCGCCATCACCAGAGTATCACAACGGCACATCCAGAATTTCCATACACACAAGATGTTTTCCCTTGTCCCCTCCCTGCCAGGTAACATGTAAAGGCACAGTCAGTAATGGACACCATAGGGAGACAGTAAGTCACTTACCTTGGGTCCCAGATTGACACGGCCGGTCTGATCTTGTCGTCTTCGGACGATGGTTTAATACAATGAAACCTTCTTCATCCTCCATTGGCCAGGCTCGTCCCACGTTCAATTCTTTTCAGCAGGTACTCAGAGGTGGGAAATAAGCCAGCTACCAACTGACCCTCAGGCTCTGCAGCTCAGGGCTCACAACTTCAGCAACCGCACTGTCCCCCTCATGAGAAACCACAGGAAGTTCAGACTCTGAACACAAGAGACACCCAATTCCTCCGCCTTCCCTCACACTTTTGAGCCCATCACTAGACTGCCAACATGTCTCCTGCAACTTCTGCCAAGCCCCAGCAAAGTTAACTTTCATTTCATGGGTAGGGTCTGAAGTCAGTGGTGCTACTCAGAGTCGAAAACCCTGTACATAGTAGTAAGTGTTTGCTGGATCAAGCCATTAATTGTAACAAAGGAAATTACACCTGAGCGCTGGCACTGCTATAGTAAAGTCTGAGTATTTAATTCCCAAAACATTGACTTTTATTGCACAATCGTAAAGAAACTGAAAGACCAGGAAAAGAATGTAACCACACAGACAATGCTGATGCTCCTGGGATGCTCTCCTGCTCTCCATGTCTATGTCCATCTTTTCAGAGACTGAAATCCTCCTAGATCTGAGCTCTGCGTCAGCTGTCCCTGTGCTGTTCAACATGTCATCATGCGCTCTCTTCTTCCATCTTCTAATCTGGGAAAGCCTCTGCACCGGTGTGGAGGCTGTGCTGAAGGCCAACCTTTCCACTGGAAGGCATGCAAAGCACAAGGTGACCATTGTCAGTGCATACCCTGGGTCGAGCACCCAGTTGCTATTTAAAACTCACTCCCTTTATTCCACTGAAGTGCAAGCCAGAACATAATCACTGTCCCTAGCTATTCAATGCACCTGTTTGCTGTTCCAGCCATGGTGAGCATAGCCCAGGGGCATGGGAGATGGGCCTTGTGCTGCAATTTGTGGGGAACCTGTGTTGGGAGCACAGGTGGGCAGGTGGACAATGCCCCCTCCCCTAGCAACATGGACAGTGTATGGAGACCAGGGACCAGCATTCAACCTCTCAAAGTGTGGGCTTTGTCCAAGGTGGCTCCCGGGTGGGTATCAGTGTTTAAAGCCACAAAAGAACACAGGAAACCCCTGCCTCCCCCTCTTGTAACACTGCTGGTAGCAGTCGCTCTGGGCTTGCAGATTCTTAGGTCAACACTGATCCCTGCCACCCAAACCACCGGCATGTTAGGGAGATTGTGATTGAGGGACCCAGAAATCACCATTGGTGGGGGGTCACATGCTCTATTGTTTGCAGGAAAAGCACTTGTAATGAAAACTACCACCATCTCCCTAGGTGACCCTATGTGTTATCAGTCTCCTGAGGGTAACAGAGGCGGCAAGGGAGCAGATGCTGCAAGCATCTGGGTACAGACCTGCAGCTATGCTGTGTACCACAATGCTGTCAACAGAATTAATACTAGAGTGGTCTCATAAACAGATAGTTAAGAGTTAATAGCACAGAAGTACTTCATATCTCTTTTGCCTGTAAAGGGTTAACAAGATCAGTGAGCCTGGCTGTCACCTGACCAGAGGACCAATCAGGGGACAGGATACTTTCAAATCTTGAGGGAGGGAAGTTTCTGTGTGTGCTGTTAGTTTTTGGTTGTTGGGTCTGCTCCTGGGGGCTCAGAGGACAGACGTGCAACCAGGTTTCTCTCCATCTCTCCAATACAGGGCTCTATAAGTTCAAATAGTGAGTACTAGGTAGATAAGGCGAGTTAGGCTTATGTGTTTTCTTTATTTGCAAATGTGTATTTGGCTGGAAGGGTTCAATGTGTATTTGGCTGGAAGGATTTTAATGTACTGGTATGCTTAGGCTGGGAGGTATTTCCAGTGTCTATAGCTGAAGACCTGCTAACATATCCATCTTAAATTACAAAGATAATTTTACTGTTTCTCTCTTAATAAAAGTCTTGTAAGATACTGATTGTTTTTTTATTTCTGGTGAGACCCCAGGGGCCTGGTCAGGATCACAGGACTGGTGGGAAGAAAGGAGGGAAGGTGAAGAGAAAGGTTAATTTTCTCTCTGTGTTAGGATTACTTTCTCTCTCAGGGAGAGTCTGGGAGAGGGAGAGAGAGGAGGGAGGAAGTGAATTTCCTCTCTGTTTTGTGATAGGAGTTTGAATCAAGTGATCTTCCAGGGTAACCCAGGAGGGGAAGCCTGGGAGAGGGCAACTGAGGGAAAGAATTACTTTCACCGTGGTGTTAAGATCCAGAGATCCTGGGCTGGCCCGGGACAAAGGTTTTGGGGGGACCAGAGTGTACCAGGCACTGGAATTCCTGGTTGGTGGCAGCGCTACAGGTTCTAAGCTGGTAATTAAGCTTAAAGGAATTCATGCTGGTACCCCATCTTTTGGACGCTAAGGTTCAGAGTGTTTTGCAGCACAAGCGCTGGGAGGGAGGGAGAGAGGGAGGGGGAGAGTTCAGGGGAGGAGGCAGAGGTGGAGATGGAGTGGAGGCAGAGGTGAACTGGGGTGGGAGGGCAGAGCGGGGAGCTGCCAGTGGGTGCAGAGCACCCACCAATTTTGCCCCGTGGGTGCTCCAGCCCCGGACCACCCACAGAGTCGGTGCCTATGTTCCTGACGACATCAGCAGTACTAGGAGCTGCTGCAATGGGTTACTATTGACTTGGGCATACCCCTGGGGGAGGTACACGACCAACACCACCAGTTGTTGGATATTCTCCAGCCCAGGGGACCATCTCGGGTTGCATTGCCCATTAACAATGCTATTCTCCAACCAGCATAGGCAATCTGGCACATGCTGGTCTCATGTACCCCTATGCCCAAAACAGTGGAATGCTGGTACTTTGCCTTCTCCAAAGGGGCCAACTTTCTCTTCTCTCCCCATGTCTACTTCCTTGGTGGTGCACACATTGACCTAATGGGCACGATAACATTCTCACATCTCTACTCCCACAGACAGAGCAGCAAAACACCTTCACCTCTTGGGCCGTAAGGTATATTCTTCTGTGGTGTTGCAGTTTCGCATTTCCAACTGCCACGCTCTGCTAGCGAAGTGTGACTTCAACAACTATGCCAAGCTACCAGAGTTCCTGGATGATCTGCCGCAGGACAAACAGCAGCACTTCCAAGCTCTTGTGGAGGAAGACTACCAGACTATGAAGTTGAGCTTCCAAGCTGCTGTCGATGCTGCAGATACGTCCTCCTGCTCCATCACCATAAGCGTCATAATGCACCAGCAGTCCTGGCTGCAGTTCTCTGGCTTGCCACCTCAGTCCAGTACCTCCCTTTCAACAAGGACAATGTGTTCTCAGCAAAGACGGATGAGTCCCTCCACTCCCTGAAGGACTCGAGAGTGATGCTTTGGTCTCTCAGGACATACACCCTGGCACCCATCAGAAACAGCAGTTACAACCTTTCCTGCCATGCTCCTATGTCAAACAGGCTATCAAGATATCAAGAACCTACAACCTACGCAGAGGTATCATCAGTACCAGCGACCTGAGCCATCAGCAGCTGCCACGATCACCTCCTCCACCTTACTGTGCCACCAGCCCAAGCCCAGTCAAGAGCTGAGAGCTGCTGCCCATCCCCATCCTCATCACCCTGTCATCTTGCCCTGTTTGCCCACAACTGGGGCAGGATAACCTCAGACCATTGGGTACTAGAGATGGCATGGTTATGCTACCAAATTTCTTGCCTTCCCTCCACACCCAGGCTCCTCCAGGACACCTGCTGGGAGTCTCTCTCATTGCAACCTCTTACAGCAGGAGGCAATCGCCCTTCAGGCAAAGGGCATGATAGAGCTGGTGCTCAACCTTTATTGGCAGGGGATTCTATTCCCTGAACTTTCTCGACTTCACCCTGCACTCAATCTCTGCCTCCTCAATGCCTTCAAACGTACTGTCTGGGGTATAGGTAATGGCTTCCTGCAATGACAAGGTGAAATGCATGAAAATGTGACTTGCCCATGTGACTCCAAACTCCATCTTGCTATTGTACTTTTCCACAGTAAGAACAATGGGTTTCCCTCCACATGGCAGAAGATATAAAAGCCCCTGGAAACCCCTCAATTTTGCCTCTTTCCTGCTCAAACCTCTGGACTATGGACTTATACTAATGGGAGCGTTCTAAGCGATGGACTGAGGACCTTCCAATGATTTGGAAGCAGCCAGAGACTTGACTTAAGCCAGCAGTTTATTCCATCACTGCTACATGCCTTAACCAAGAACTTTGCAATTACTGTATGTATTTGATTCCTTTAATCAGTTTTAATGCTCACCTTTCTTTCTTTTTATGAGTAAACCTTTAGATTTTAGATACTAATGTATTGGCAACAATGTGATTTTTGGGTAAGATCTAAGTTATATACTGACCTGGGTGTGTGGCTGGTCCTTTGGGATCAGAAGAACTTTTTATCTGATGAGATGGTTGTAAAGAACCACTCATCTCTGAATCCAGTTTTCTTGGTGGTGATACAAGAACTGGAATTTCTAAGGAAACTGCTTTTATGACTTCTTGTTAGCCAGTGTGGTAAAGCAGAAGTTTACTTTTGTTGCTGGGTTGGTATATCCTGTGGGGGATTAACCACCAGTCTTGTGGTGTATCGGCCCTATTTCTCAGCAGTTTGTCCTGAATTTGGCAGCCTCAGTTGTGACCCACAAAGGCACAGTTACACTTGCATTCTACCTTGAAAGAACCCGTGCCTTTCGCACCTCTCCACACCTCTTCATGGTTATTGCAGACAGGTCCAGGGGCCACACCTTCTCTTCCCCGCGCATCTCAAAATCAGTCTTCACATGCATCTGACAGTGCTATGTACGGTCTAACACCCCACCAGGCTGGATTATGGCAAACTCAACGCGGGCACACGTGACCACCTCTGTCTCCCTGGCAGACATATCCTGGCATGACATCTGCTGAGCAGCAACCTGGTGGTTCCATGCAAAACTTCACCCCCCATTACGCCATCACCCAGTGAATGGCAGAAGACAAGGCCATGAGCTGTGCCATCCTGCAAACTGTGATGCCTCCTGCATCCTCACACCCACCTCCATACTGATCACTGCTTACTACTCACCCATGTTTGGGATACATATAGGGACTGCCACTCAAAGAAGAACAGGAGATTACTTACCTGTAACTGGAGTTTCTTTGAGATGTGTGATCCCTATTTGTATTCCAATACCCACCCACCATCTCCTCTGCTGCAGACTGGGCTACTCAGTGCTAAGAGGGTGACTGAAGGGGCATCACCTCACATGGCCTCATATAAACTCACCTGAAACAGGAAGTGACATACTATGCATGTGCAGGGAAATGAACACTGCTACAGAAATCTTTTGACTCCAGCATATGGTGCACATGTGCACCCGTGTTTGGAATACAAGTACTGCCCAAGCATCTCGAAGAACCTCCAGTTACAGGTAAGTAACCTCCTCTTTTTTGCATACCCGTTAGACTGATAACTACTTGCTGTGGTTAGATGTTGATAGATGTTCGGCTGCGTCTGTGTGTTCTTCCTATGTGCTGGAACGACAGACCTCGAGCAAACTGCCCAATGACCACAAGATCCATTAAGGTACAGAGGTTTACTGTCAACGAAGCACAGTAGTAGAACCTGGCAGACCCTACGAGGATACTAAGACATATATGCCAGTGACAATGGATGCCACTCAGTCAATGGTGGGACTTTCCACTGCCCTCTAGGCTGGCCAAAAACATGCTCTCTGACACATCTTTATACCCTGATATAAACAAGGTACACACTGCCCCTTTGACACAGTTAGTTACTTCCCCCTGATGTGGCTACTTATCACCCATCACCTTGTACACGTTGGTTCGATCAAAACATCTCTGTTATGTACTGTCATCCTGACCTTATCTTTTAGGAGGGGTCAGTGTGTTTCAGTTATCCTTGGGGAATGTTTTTGTACCATCCTTGATATCGGGATGTGTTTGCGTGAGTGCTCTGTGGCTACTACACTTGCTAACTGTGTTTCTTGTACATGAATAATTGCATTAGAATGGTAGATTCAGAAGATATTTTGAAATTGAGGCTCTGTTCTTTTATTCTTTTGCTTGAGTAAGCACAATTGGACCCTAGAGTATATCAATTCATCTACAACTGAAATACCACTGTCTCTAGACTGAAACACATCATCTGTTTAACAATGCCACCACAGTAACTACACTGCTAAAGATAGATGACGTTTCTTTTTTGTACCCACCAGTCACAACAAAATAATGTAGGTCCTATATTATTCCAGAAGACTGGAAAAGGCAAATATAATGACAATCTATAAAAATGGAAATAAGGATATCCCAAGAATTACAGACCAGTCATCTTAACTTCTGTACTCGAAAAGATAATGGAGCAAATAATTAAAGAATCAATTTGCAAACATATAGAAGATAATAAGGTGATAAGTAACAGTTAGCACAAATTTGTCAAGAACAAATCGTGTCAAACCAACTTGATAGCTTTCTTTGACAGGGTAACAAACCTTGTGGATGGAGGAAGCACTAGATGTGGTATATCTTGATTTTAGTAACACTTTTAATACTGTCTTCCATGACCTTCTCATAAACAAACTAGAGAAATGTAACCTAGACGGAGCTACAATAAGGTGGGTTCAAAACTGGTTGGAAAACCATTCCCAGAGAGTAGTTATCAGTGGCTCACAGTCATGCTGGAAGGGCATAACGAGTGGGGTGCCGCAGGGATCAGTTCTGTTCTGGGTCCAGTTTGGTTCAATATCTTCGACAATGATTTAGATAATGGCATAGAGAGCACACTTATAGGGTTTGTGGATGATACCAAGCTGGGAGGGGTTGCAAGTGCTTTGGAAAATAGGGGTAAAATTCAAAATGATCTGGACAAACTGGAGAAATAGTCTGACGTCAATAGGCTGAAATTCAATAAGGACAAATGCAAAGAACTCCACTTAGGAAGGAACAATCAGCTGCACGCATACAAAATGGTAAATGGCTGCCTAGAAAGGATTACTACAGAAAGGGATCTGGGAATCATAGTGGACCACAGGCTAAATATGAGTTAACAGTGTAACACTGTTGCAAAAAAATCAAACGTCATTCTGGGATGTATTAGCAGGAGTGTTGTAAGCAAGACACTAGAAGTTATTCTTCCGCTCTTCTCTTTTCTGATTAGGCCTCAACTGGAGTATTGTGTCCAGTTCTGGGCGCCACATTTCAGGAAAGATGTGGAGAAATTGGAAAAAGTCCAGAGAAGAGCAACAAAAATGATTAAAGCTCTAGAGAAAATGACCTATGAGGGAAGATTGAAAGAACTGGGTTTGTTTAGTCTGGAAAAGAGAAGACTGAAAGGGGGTATGATAACCGTTTTCAGATACATAAAAGGATGTTAAAAGGAGGATGGAGAAAATTGTTCTTCTTAACCTCTGAAGATAGGACAAGAAGCAATGGGCTTAAATTGCAGCAAGGGAGGTTTCAGTCAGACATTAGGAAAAACTTCCTAACTGTCAGAGTAGTTAAGCACTGGAATAAATTGCCTAGGGAGGTTGTGGAATCTCCATTATTGGAGGTTTTTAAGAGCAGGTCAGACAAACGTCTGTCAGGGATGGTTTACGTAATACTTAGTCCTGCCATGAGTGCAGGGGACTAGATTAGATGACCTCTTGAAGTTCCTTCCAGTCCTATGATTCCGTATTCCTCAACTAATACTATTTTTTTAAATGAGAACTAAATGCTCCATATTTATTTTTAGCAATATTTTAGAATTCTTCATGTGACTACAACACTTTCAAGCCTATTTGCTTTTTGGACTAAACTGTTCTGTTCTTCTAGTTCTGTTCTTTAATCCAGTACTTTCCACTACAGTATATGTTCCAAACCACAGTGTTAAACATAATCTTGTAAAATTTTTTGCTATTTATTTCCTTTTTAAGAAAGGAAATGGACAGGTTCAGCAACCAAGCTGTGATACCTCAAGCCTGGCAGCCTTCTCAGAATGCAAAACCTAGTAGAGAAAACCAGATCTGATGAAAAGTATCTTTGCATTCTCTGTGCATTAGAATAGGGTTATTGTTATTAACACTTAGCAAAAACTTCCATGGTCTGCATAGCCCTAGTATCATTTGTTAACCACCAATACTGCATCCTTGTTTCCTGCCTGCCTTTGCTAAGCAAACAGACCACTTTTTGTCTTGCAAACTGCTGCGGACATGCGCACAGAAGACTTGTTCCCAAACATCATGATTTTGTTTAATAATTACACAAATTCATGAGACTGGCTTAGGAAACATGATATTTTAATAATAAAGATGGGGTTCATTTTCAAAATGCTGTCAGGTAGCATTGAGGACACGGTGCAGAATGCTGTGGTTCTGACACTTAATATGAATAGACTGATCCACGTGAACGTTCAGTTGTGCAGCTGGACAGCTTTGAATGGGCCAGTGAATCCAATATGGCTAGAGAAGTAAGATGCAATCAAGCAGTTACTTCTGCATAACGTTCTCCTGGAATGGCTTTATTCTGTGGAGCGCCACTGCTAAGCTCAAGCAACGAGCAGTGAATGGTGGGACAGAATTGTGATGCAGAGCTGGGATGACCAATGGTGGTGGCTGAATTTCAGGATGAGGATGTCTAATTTCCCATGGATCTGTGCACAGCTAATCCCAGTGAAGCCGTCCACATGAAGAGGCATGTGGCCATCTGTGACAAGGTGGGAATTTTTCATATAATTTTGGAAGAATATTGCGTGTGCCCCATTTCCCCGCCTGAGCTGCATGTTCAACTAGGTGCTGGGAAGGGTATTTCCTTTATGCAGTCTCAGCAGACAATGGTTGCTCTGATGGCCTGGATATCTAATGCCTAGCAACTAGCGACCCTGAGTGGCTGGCTTTCTGCAGGAAGCCAGCCTGTTTGATCACCTGGGGAGGAGCCAGGGGGTTGTGGCTAAAAGTGAGGCAACTGGAAGGAGGGTTTGCTGGGATTTTGGGACTCAGGGGTTGAGAGCCAGGTCTCTGGGCCTGACCAAGATGGACTTTCCTGTAACTTCCTTCTTTCTGTGCTAACAAAGGATTTTCTATGCTGTGTTCCAGACAACTAATAAACCTGTTTGTTTAACAACATTGTCTGAGAGTCACCGCTGCTACGGAAGGTGTGGGGTGCATTGCTCCCCTTTTGGGTGTGTGTGCAAGACTTCCCCAGGCAGCCTATTCAGGTGGACTCACTGCAAGGCACTCATGGTGTGAAGTAGGCATGCTGAAGGCTCCGAGGTTGATTCCAGGAAGTGCTGATGCCACGGAGGCTTATCCTATTGAGAGTGGGCCCGGGGGGGGGGGTTGTCGCACTGCAGAGGGTCCTCCCAGGGATTGATTCAGAGCTGTTCCAGAGCACCAAGACTGTGGATCCATGACAACATCACCGTCTGGAAGCTCACCCCCCCCCGCCCCCAACTGCTGCTGTTCAGTTGCTAATCAGTTGCATTGGTAGACTGCCTGTCCAGGCTGTTGTCATGGAGGAGTATGCTGATTCTGGCAGGGTGTCATAAAGCTTGGAAATGCACAGGAGACAACTGTTGATGGATTTGCACAGATGGGGTACTCAGATTGTACAAGGGTCATTGTACAACTAAGGATGAATATAAACAGATAACACACAAATGTAGGGACAAAATTAGAAAGGCCAAGGCAAGAAATGAGATCAAATTAGCTAGAGACATAAAAGGTAACAAGAAACATTCTACCAATATATTAGAAGCAAGATGAAGACCAAGGACAGGGTAGGCCCATTACTCAATGAGCGGGGGGAAACAATAACAGAAAATGTGGAAATGGCAGAGGTGCTCAATGACTTCTTTGTTTCAGTTTTCACCAAGAAGGTTAGTAGCAATTGGACATCTAATATAGTGAATGCCAATGAAAATGAGGTAGGGTCAGAGGCTAAAATAGGAAAGAACAAATTAACAATTACTTAGACAAGTTAGATGTCTTCAAGTCACCAGGGCCTGATGAAATGCATCCTAGAATACTCAAGGAGCTGACTGAGGAGATATCTCAGCCATTAGTGATTATCGCTGAAAAGTCATGGAAGACAAGAGAGATTCCAGAAAACTGGAAAAGGGCAAATACAGTGCCCATCTATAAAAAGGGAAATAAGGACAACCAAGGGAATTACAGACCAGTCAGCTCAACATGTGTACCCAGAAAGATAACGGAAAAAATAATTAAGCAATCAATTTGCAAACATCTAGAAGATAATAAGGTGATAAGTAACAGCATGGATTTCTCAAGCACAAATCACGTCAAACCAACTTGATAGCTTTCTTTGACAGGGTAACAAGCCTTGTGAATAGGGGGGAAGTGGTAGACGTGGTATATTTTGACTTTAGTAAAGCTTTTGATACCATCTTGCATGATCTTCTCATAAACAACTAGGGAAATACAGCCTAGATGGAGCTACTATAAGATGGGTGCATAACTGGTTGGAAAACTGTTCCTAGAGAGTAGTTATCAGTGGTTCACAGTCAGGCTGGAAGGACATAATGAGTGGGGTCCCGCAGGGATCGGATCTGTTCAGTATCTTCATCAATAATTTGGATAATGGCATACAGAGTACACTTACAAAGTCTGCGGATGATACCAAGCTGGGAAGGGTTGCAAGTGCTTTGGAGGATAGGAGTAAAATTCAAAATGATCTGGCCAAACTGGAGAAATAGTCTGAAGTCAATAGGCTGAAATTCAATAAGGACAAATGCAAAGTACTCCACTTAGGAAGGCACAATCAGTTACACACATACAAAACGGGAAATGACTGCCTAGGAAAGAGTACTGCGGAACGGGATCTGCGGGTCATAGTGGACCACAAGCTTAATATTAGTCAACAATGTAACACTGTTGTAAAAAAACCGAACATCATTCTGGGATGTATTAGCTGGAGTGTTGTAAAGAAGACACGAGACGTAATTCTTCCACTTAACAACATGCGGATTAGGCCTCAACTGGAGTATTGTGTCCAGTCTGGGCACCATATTTCAGGAAAGATGTGGACAAATTGGAAAAAGTCCAGAGAAGAACAATAAAAATGATTAAAAGTCTAGAAAACATGACCTATGCGGGAAGATTGAAAGGGGTGGGTTTTTAGTCTGGAGAGGAGAAGACTGAGAGGGGACTAACACCTTTCAGGGATGATCTAGATAATACTTAGTCCTGCCATGAGTGCAGGGGACTGAACTAGATGTCCTCTCAAGTTCCCTTCCAGTCCTACGATTCTATGAGGCCTCTAAGCCTATTGCTTCCCCTCTCCCCTAGGCTTCTGAGTTCATTAACAGAAAGGGTTATTTCTCCATGGTGCTGCAAGGCTTGGTTGAACACTGTGAAAAGGTCACCAGTACTAATGTAGGGTGGTCTGGAAAGGTCCATGATGCCAGGATATTTAGAAACTCTGGCCTGTTGACTGCAATGACAAATGGTACCCTAGGTTGGATCCCAATCCTCAACCCATTGCCATGCATCAGAGACCAGAGATATCAATGGTTGTGGCCACAAAAAGGATACTCTCCTGCACAGATCATGTGTTGGTTCAACCATATCAGTGAACTGAAGACTTGAGTTGGGATGATGAGTACCAAGGGCAGATGATGTCACAAAGGTGAATATACCATGGACAGCCATGCCTGAAGAGGTCTGAGGTATAGCCTTGCATGTTGTACCAAGTATATGCATAATGCTTATGTGGCCCAGAAATTTCCAGACTGTTGTGACTTGATGTGCCTATAGGGAACTTATCAGGGTCAAAATTGAGTGAAAACCATCCTCTGGAATTACGACCTTCCCCTGTACGGAGTCAAGAACTGCCCCGATGAACTCTACTCTTTGTACAGGCATAAGGGTGGATTTCTGATAGTTTATTAGTAGGCCTAACACCCGGAAGGCTGATAAGATAAGATGGATATCGATTCCACCTGAGTTCTGGACTGGCTTCTGATTAGCCAGTCATCGAGATATGAGAATTTGTGAACTCCATTTCTCCTGAGAAAAGATGCCACTATTGCCAAACATTTGGTGAAGACCTGTGGGGTGGCTGAAAGGCCAAACTGCAAACTGGTAATGAGCTTGGTTCACAACAAATCAGAGGAATCTTTTGTGGCCTTGGAAAATTGATATGTGGAAATACGTGTCCTTTAGATCGAGGGCAGCTACCAATCCCCTGGATCCAGCGAGTGAATGATGGAAATCAAGGAGACCATGTGGAACTTTAAGTTCTTGAGATAGCAGTTTAGTTGACATAGGTCTAGGATCGGTCTGAGACCCACCCTTGGCTGTCGGAATGAGGAAGTAATGGGAATGAAACCCCTATCCTCTTAGATCAGTGGTTCTCAATCAGGAGGGCAGGGGCTAGGGTGTCCCCACTCCGGGGTGCTCTCTTTACACTGGGTGCTTCCCTGACCCACTGATCATTACATACAGTTCAAAGCAAATAGAATTCATTAAACAGCAATCAATTTAAAAAATAAGGAAAAAATGAGAAAGGTGAAAGGAAAACACCACCCCGCTCTGTGGCATGGGGACGTCACAACCAGCGTCTCTGGGATGTAAGGGAAGTTCTGTCTGTTCCTCACAAGTCCCAGGCCCCTGCCCAGCCCCTGGCCGTGCTGCAGGGATGCTGCAGGTCAGACAGTTGCTCTGGTGGTGGCCACATGCCCTCAGGCTCCAGGTGGCAGGACCCTTCTTCCCAGCGTCACCCCTGCCTTGTTGGGGTTACGATCCCCCTCCAAGTCTGGCCTGCAGGGCCTCTTGGCTGGTGTTGGGATATTATATATATATATCAATATACATTGTTATTTATATATGTTATAAATTATTAAGGCCTGGTATAAATTATGCGTGCTTAACATAAAAGTGTGCACTGCAAGTTAGCAACCAAAGCAAGGCCTTAAGCTCAAGGACTATTAGAACTTTTGGGGCAAAAACAATTTTATGTTCCAAGTAAAATACGGAAATTTTTTGAAAACCTCTATTGCAGATCTAACACTGGGGGTGTCTCTCTGCGCTTGGCTCGCTGTCCAGGGTCCTCCTCGCTCTCCCCAATTGCTCACCACACCTGGCTCCAGACTGCTCCAGCCCTAGCTTCTCCACTTTGCCTCAGCACAGCTGCTGCTACTGCGCTGCCTCCAGCTCTCTGTGCTGCTCCTCTGGCTCTGGTGGCTGCAGCTCTGCTCCCAGCACAGGTCTGCTCCCTGGGCTGCTTCTGTGACTCTGCTCCCAGCTTTGACCTGCTTCCTGGGCGGCTTTTCTGGCCCCACTGGATGTTGCATAGCTTTGCTCCTCAGCTCAGCTTGGGCCACTGCTCTTGCCTTTGCTTGGGCCCACTCTGTCTGACCTGGGGAATCCCAGCTCACACGGAGGACAGGACCCACTCTGCCTCCTGACTCCCTGATTAGCCTGCCCGCCCTGTCAATCAGGCTGGCCTGGAGCGGTGGCCTCTCCCCATTGCCCCTGAGGACTGTCAGTCTCAGGGTCCTGATTTTCCATTGACCCTTCTCTTTTTGGTACTGGGAATTAGTCAACCAACCCCCCCAATTCACACACACACACACTGAGTTTTAGTAAGGGGCCAACAGTCCCCTTACACATGTTTAAAACTAAGTGTGTACGTAAGTCTATAAGATTGAAGCATGTGTGTCAAGTAACACTTAAGTGCTTTGTAGAATTGCGGCCTAAACTTTCGGACTGTTTTCTTTAAAAAGAAAATCCCCTGCACCAGTGTGCCTGCCAGGATCTTGAGGCATCTTTCTAGTAAGTCGCAGAAGCCCGTGCCTGAAGAGCACTATGAATACGCTGCTGTGGTATTTACAAGTATCTTACCTGGTGCTTCCCATAGAGCGGGCTGAGCTGCAGACTTTAAGCCCTCGCTCCACCATGAAAAGGTTTGGGAAGGAGAACTTAAAGCCATGCAGGTCACCCTTTCCCCTGCAAGTACTGAAAGGGTTTGGAGCCCATCTCCCATCAATAGTTGGGAGTCTCAAGCTCACTCTTCCTACAGAAGCATTTCTACTGATTCCAAATTGTTACACGCTGTCTACAAAACAATATGCAAAGTGCCGGGACTGAAAAAGCAGCAGCCTTCGTCATCAGGCCTGGTATACCATGTTAGCGAAGCTGTGTTAAATGGTAGCTAGCAAAATAACTAGCCTGTTCTCCATCATTTATGCGAGAATCATGCTTACTCAGAATTAGAAAAAATACACTTCAGTCTCATGAAGGCTTTCTATTTTTGCACCTACTGTCAGATATTTCGGTTGCTTTAGTTATAAAAAGATGTTTGTCGTTTCAAAACGGTTCTGTTTGTGGAAAAAGATAAAGACTAAGGTGTGTTCACAAGACGCATCGGAAAGAACATATTTTCTGTCATTTTGACGCCACCAGATCAATGATGTTTTCATACCACACAGGGGGAAAAAAACAACAACACATAGCCAGTCACTGGTTGGACAGGATTTGGTTACTTTGTTGCTGAAGTGTCTGTGGTCAGTACCTTTCAGTAGGGTAGTACAGCAAACTTATAAATACCATTGTAGAAAATACACCTAAAGGAACAAACAAACAAAATCCTTTTTCTGTGCTCTTTCATCTGCTTGAGAAGCGTGGGAAGGGGGGAGCACATATCGGTACAGTCTCCTAGTATGCATATCAGTCTAAGGGTGCAGAGATAGAAGACATGAGTCCTAGCTTCATTGTCCCTGGAAATACTCAGGGAAAATTTCTTTCCTGTTAGTCAATAACACGCACCAATTCCTCCAGAAAAATCTATCCCCTATTTTCAAAAGAACACAAGTAATTGTAAATTAAATTAGTTTAAAATATTTAATTTATTTCTACCAGCCTCATGCCCACTTCACCTTTATGCCTCCTGTCCACTGCTCACCCTCCACCCCCACTTCCAGGATGAAACATTTTAAAAGTCATATGTTTAATAATGGCCGTTGGGGCAGAGACCCGGGATGTACTGGGGAAAGCATGGAGTCAGAAGCAATGATCGCTAAATTTTGTTTTTAAATATTAAAAATGGTGTAAAAGTTTAAATATGGATTTTATGGGGTGGGGCTGGGGGTGGTACAGCCGCGCCAGAGGAGCTGCCAGCATGGGGCCGCCCAGTGGCCCCAAGTTCTGCTCCTTTTGCCACTGCGGTTCCGGAGAGCCCAGCGGTTCAGAAGTCTCCTGCACAGTGGGAGGAGGACAGAGTTCCCCCTAGGTAACGTGGGATGGATGTGGAGGGCACGGGGAGAGCGTGGGGGCCCCAGGATGGGGGCGGAATGGAGTCACATGGGGAGATCATGTGGGGAGGTCATGTGTCCCCTCTTAAACTGCTGCCCCCTCTTTGTGCCTCTCCCGTGAGTGCAGCATACCAGTAAGAAATGAATTCTACCTGCGTCACTGCCAAGGTTGCACAAGCCAATGGCACAGTTGGGACTCGATCCTAGGTCTCCTGATCAGTCTAGTGGCCAATCCACTAGACCCCTACCTGGTTTCTTCCAGGTGTTCTTCCAACTAGTTAGGTCATTGTGGGTGAAATTCATCTCTGCGCAAAGGGACAGCACAAGGTCCATGCACCACAACTTCAACTTGTGTGACTATGGGAACATGACCATCTTAAGGTAGGCACAAGTATAGAACCATGACTCTCTTTTTAGATACAGGGCCCAGTCCTGGGAGGTGTGGATTGCCCTCACCTCCCACTGATTTCAGAGAGAATTAAGCTTGCTCAGCGCGTCTTGCAGGGTTGAGTTCTAACATGGAAGAAGCAGTCCTTCCCTCTAATGGAGCACTCGGCCATAGAATCACAACTACCCAGTTGTCTCACAAAGAGTGCTAATACTGAACAAGAGCTGGAAGAGCTAGGAGGGAAGGTATATGTAAAGATGGTTTTCACCTATGGAAAGTTCAGGAATTGCCCATGTAATTAAACTTCATTTTTGATTAGCAATCTGAGACCTACTCACAAATTACCTATATTGCAAGGATTTTTCTGGTATGTTACCAGGGAAAGAAAGTCAAATATCTGAAAGACAACACTTCCTGATTTTGGATGTGTCTGTCATCCTGCTAAGACGTACCTATGAGGCTGCTCTGAGACACAGTCTCTCTTCTGTACGTTCACACCTTCCTCTGCTCTTGTCATGGCTGGAAATATAGTTTATGCTGATTTAAACTTTGCTGGAGCCTCTTCAAGACCACCACATCCATCCCAGCCCCTCAGTAAGTGGATTTAACTTATTGATTTTATATCTAATACCCTCTATCTTTGTGGGGGCTCCTATTTTTCAAGTGTTTTTTTCCCTTCAAATGCAGCACAGATAAATTAGAGAGAGAGAGGGAGAGAGATTCAGTGGAAATAAAGTGCAGGTCTTAGTTTTATGTACCATATGAATGGCAGGACTTGGCTAATGTGAAGTCTTTTGTCACTGTCAGAACTGGTAAGTGAATCTCTCTAATGCAATATAGGATATTTTATTTCAGTTTTGTCCATACATGTCACAGAAAACTTCATAGCCAGTGACAGTCTCTATACACACAGATTGAAGTACAGGGCAATACAGTCTTATGTTGCACACCTTTCATACACATTTGAGGGATCCAAGCAAAGCATTTAAGCTAAAACATTGACTTGCCCACTTTATTATGTAAAGAGCTGTGCATTGGATGAGTCTGGGGAAGAATGACTGAACACAGGGAATCTGAGAGGCTCAAGGAGCAGGAGGATTTCATTGTTGTATTGCAGAAGTGTAACACAGATTAGAGAGAAGAGATGGGATCTGAAAATAGCTCTGGAGTCAGAAGGTCCTGGAGGCATGTCCACAAGCTGGAGGGCATGTAGAGAAGGGTTCTCCCAGGTATTATGTACAGGCAACTAGAGAGGCAGGGGTCTGTTATCTCAGGAAATGGGGCTGAAGAGGAGGAAGAAGTGAATGAAAACCTGGCCATTGCGGATGATGAAGGAAACCAGGGACTTTTTGTTCTGGGTTCTGAAATGGACAAAAAGTCACAAACGGTTTCCAAGGACAGGGATGATGTTTCCATTTCTGAGCATGGTCATGGAGAAGCCACTGGAATGCAAGTCAGCTGCAGTGTAATGAGTGGTGAGTTAGGGGAGATCAACAGAGAGGGGCAGGGTAATAAGGGTGAGAGGAGGTTTGCGTGGCTTAACTCAGAGCTGTAAAATGTAAAGCATAGTATACATTTTTGAAAACATTGTTTGGAAATTAAAAACTTTAAATCCTTGATATTTTGTAGAACTATGATAAAGATAGAGGTAGGATAGTCAGAGAGGGAGACAGTGTGTTTTCTGTAAGTACAGCAGGGCAATTGATCTACATGATTAACTATATTAAGCTGTTGATCTGAGCCTTCATATTTTTACTGTATTGATATTTAATTTGCTAAGTAAATATCCCAAACACGTTATCAAGCTACTTACACACACACACACTATATATATATAAAAAACACTGCTGTATTACATACAATGCTATTTCACAGTGATGTTTTTGTATTAATCTGGCTTTTTCATGTTCTCTTTATTGGTATTTTAAAGTAATTATTTTGAACTTACACATGAACTGTATTTATAAAGCTATTTTCTTTTTACATGCATGTATGAATATAATTAAATTATTGTACAGGGCCTGAAAAATGATGCTTACTAAAGTATCCCTTTAAAGTTGTATTAATAGTTTATATTTTCTTGACATTTTTTATTTTAGCATAAGGCCCTTCTTATCTAGCTGTCAAGGTGTAAGCTTTTATAAAACTATATCAGTGCTCTTCACACGTTACTTTCACATAGGACTGGATAGTCTTGAAAAATATTTTAAGAGCCAGATTCTGTTCTTGAGTAACATTAGAAGTCACTGGAGTTACTTCTAGCTTACATCAGTGTAACTGATAGCTGAATTTGCCCCTCAAATTATTCAGTTGTTTCTTAGCGAAAATTATGCTATGTTGAGAATTGACTGTGTAAATAATTTGAAACTTACTATTTCCAATGTCACAAGTACTCTGGAAACATTACTGAGCAGAGAGCTTGCGACTAGGAATAGTCCCATTGGTTTTAGCCCCTAAACTTGAAATGAAAACTAACGTTCTGTGGAAACATGGTAGTAACCTCAAATAATAAGTCAAACTGAAGGAAGGTTTACGGTATAAGCCTGATCTAGAATTCCACTGCTTCTAAATTTCTAAAACACAAACAAAACTGATTATTTTAGCCTGAAATATGTGTGTTAGTCAGAAGCTAGATGAGAATGTTCTTCGGAAAGTTTGAAGTAAATTCAACAATTATTTTATTTTTTTAGTGATAAGAAAGAAGAGAGGGGGACAGTTTTTCACTTTTTGGAAATTGTTTCCACCAATTTTTTCCCCCACTCATAACTTGTGAACAACTTTCTTCTATCAAGTTAATAATATTAAGGCTGTGATCCCTGGTCACTCAAATACAGACCTAAAAGTCACAATATTACAACAAAAAAACTTCAAAAACAGACTCCATCGAGAGACTGCTGAATTGGAATTAATTTGCAAAATTGGACACCATTAAATTAGGCTGGAATAAAGACTGGGAGTGGATGGGTCATTACATAAAGTAAAACTATTTCCCCATGTTTATTCCCCCCCCCCACACACACACTCTTCCTCACACTTTCTTGTCAACTGCTGGAAATGGGCCATTTTGATCACGACTACAAAAAGTGTTTTTTCTCTCCTGCTGGTAATAGCTCACCTTAACGGATCACTCTCCTTATAGTGTGTATGGTAACACCCATTGTTCCATGTTCTCTGTGTATATATAGATCTTCCTACTGTATTTTCCACTTCATGAATCCAATGAAGTGGGTTTTAGCCCATGAAAGCTTATGCTCAAATAAATTTGTTAGTCTCTAAGATGCCACCAGTACTCCTGTTCTTTTTGCAGATAAGATATGTGGTTATATTTGTAAATCATCCGGTTGCTGTGTTTTTCTCTTAACTAAGTAAATAACTTTGTTAAAGTGCTGTCTTTGAAATCCATCTTGTAGTAGGAAGAGGGCCTGAGACATAAGCCCTTGTATCAGAGGTCTGGTATGAGGCAGGGCCTGCTCACAGAATCTGGCAAGAACAGGGCTAATATTGCAGAAATACACATTCCTAAAAAGTGCTAGGCACAGAGCACTCACGCAAACACATCCCGATATCAAGTGGTACCAGAACATCCCAATATCAAGGATGGTACAAAAACATTCCCCAAGCAGAACAGGAACACACTGACCCCTCCTAAAAGGTAAGGTCAGGATGACAGTACGTAAGAGAAATGTTTTGATTGAACCAACATGTGCAAGGTGATTGGTGATAACTAGCCACGTTGGGGCAGTAACTAGCTGTGTCAAAGGGGCAGTATTACCTTGTTTGTATCAGGGTATAAAGATGTATCTCAGAGGAAGCATCTTTGTCCAGCTGAGGTTGGAATGGAAGGTCCCGATGCTGACTGACCTGCATTCATTGCCAGGGACATACTTGTCTTAGTATCCTCGTAGAGTCTGCCAGGTGCCATTACCGTGCTTTGTTGACAATAAACCTGGTCTGGTATCTTTGTGCCTTAACGGATCTTGTGGTCATTGGACGGTTCAGTCTAGGTCTGCTGTGCTGGCTGTCTGCGTAGAGCTGGGGCAGCACACAGGGAGAACACAGAGAGAACACACACACACAGCTGAACATCTGAGGCAAGTTGTCTTCTGCGTCAGAGCACAATACCGAAGCTCCAAGAATCTGTGAGCAGAGGCATCTATTCTGGTTTTGGTATAGATAAAACCACAACAAATCTGGAGTTTCTTGGCCCAGCCATTTTGGAGGAATTGTGAGCCAAAGAAGAATTTTCTTTTTTCAAAAGCAACCTTCTAGTAACCTCTCAAAAGACTCCTCCACAGGCTCAAGGAGAACAAGTTGCCATGTTTCTTATTCCTCACACTGGATGCTGAAGGATTTTCACCAAACATTGAATCTTGCAGGTCTCCCTCAGTGCCCGCACTGGCATCGGATCGCTCTGGGAGTCGGATGGGCTGGGAATGTCATCCTGGCGGGAGCTGTGATTGTGCTGAGTGCCTGGGGTGAGTAGTTCCAGACAATCCCTTAGCCAAGGAGCTCACACTTTGAATTCACAATCCCACTGAGCCCTCATTTCTGAGTCCAGTCTATTTGTGAATGAAATACTTGACACATTGGACCCTGCAAGTCAAAACTTCACATTAACTAGATGTAGTTAAGAGCTTGGGATATAAGATGTGTGCGTGATTGGACTAAAACCGCTTCAGTCATTAAACGTGCAGGGAAAAGTGGAATGAATATACATCACCAAGTGTAACGAATGAGATTTCCTCTGTTCCTCTTAATGGATTTAATACCCTCTACCTTTTTTTCCCCTAATCCTGAAGTAGTAACCAAAGGATCCTGCCTGGACGATTTCCGATCTCAATTGAAACAAACGCTTTGTGTTTCATCACTCAGCAACTCAACAGGTAACCTCACTCTCATTGAGCTCCTTTCCCCCATTTCATACCCACCAGAAGAATTCGCTGCAACTTAAAATCAAAGTAGCCAGTCAACATGCTCTTTGTTTTCTGTATAGCAGAGATGTGCCGCACCCCCATGATCCTCTCTGTCTTTAGTTCTCTTGTTATCATTTCCACTGGGTGCTGAGCAGAAGCAGTGACATCTAATGGCCAGATAGGGTAATTCCCAGTAAGTACAGCAAAATCAGCTTGAAGTGTAATAAATATTTCTCACAATGCCTGGGATCCCAAAGTACTTGACAAATTATGCCGCAGATACAAGAATCTCTTCACCCATTACAAAAATGCAACTGACTTTGGGGTTAGGGTGGCCAACTTTCTATTTGCACAAAACTGAACACCCCTGCTCCACCCCCTTCTCTGCCCTTCTTCTGAGACTCCATCCATGCCCCCACCCCTTCTCTGAGGCTCCTCTCCCACTTACTATACTCCTCTACATTGCTCACTCTCCCCACCCTCACTCACTGAGCTGCAAGAGGGAGTGAGGGATCTGGCTGGGGGTGCAGGCTCTGGGGTGGGGTGGGGATGAGGTGTTTGGGGTGTAGGCGGGTGCTCCGGGCTGGGATCAATGGGTTCAGAGAGTGGGAGGGGGGTCAGGGCTGGGGGGGGCTCAGAGGTGCAGGCTCTGGGTGGTGCTTACCTCAAGCTGCTCTCGGAAGCAGTGGCACGTCCCCCCTCTGGCTCCTACACAGAAGCATGGCCAGGCATCTCTCTGCACTGCTCCATCCGCAGGTGCCGCCCCTGCAGGTCCTATTGGCCGCAGTTCCCAGCCAATGAGAGTTGCGGGGGCAACGCTTGGGGCAGGGGCAGTGTGCAGAGCCCCTGGCTGTCTCCACTTATAGAAGCCGGAGGTGGGGGGACATGCCGGCTTCTTCTTGGAAGCCGTGTGGTGTGGAGGCTAGCAGGGAGCCTGCCAGCCCTGCTTTGCGGCACCGCCAACCGGACAGTCAATGGCCCCTGTCAGCAGTGCTGACCAGAGATGCCAGGATCCCTTTTTGACTGAGTGTTCTGGTCATAAACCGGGACCTCGCCACCCTATTTGGGGTGAAACTTAGTATTTGTTTAGCAGCGCACAGCAACCGTGCACAATAGCTAAGAAGTGAAGGACATTCCCATATTGTAACTTCCCTGGACAACTACAATTGTTGCATATTAGGAAAGTATTTCAGGTGTTTTTAAATGTTTTAATAAAACATAGCAGCTGGAAGTGGAGGAAAAGCCAGAATCACACGTTCAGGGAGTTCCTGGGTACCGTTAGAGAAATGGCACAGGAACTGGAGTGTCCTGAGTACCATTAGAGAAATTCAGGGAGATTTTAGGAGGGGCAAAATTTGTTACACAAGCTGTTTAGAACTCCTGTATTCAAAGGAGGCCATAGGATTTTTCTGATCACAAGCAGACTTCAGTTTTATTTCTCACATGAAGGAAAGCATTGCCAGTAGCACAGCACCAGCTAGTGGTAGGTTTGGGCATTAGGTTTAGTTCTAACTTACAAGGTGCTGCTTTTCCTGCTGCGGCTACGTCTACACTACCATGTTAAGTCGACCTCCACGACGCAACTCCAGCTACGTGAATAACGTAGCTCAAGTCAATGTACCTTAGGTCGAGTTTCTGCAAGGTCTATACCATGGGGGATCAATGGGAGAAACTCTCCCGTCGACTTACCTTAGGGCTGGTCTACACTACGGGGAAAAATCAATCTTAGATACGCAACTTTAGCTGAAGTCGAATATCTAAGATTGGATTACTCACCCATCCTCACCACGCGGGATCGATGTCCGCGGCTCCCCCTGTCGATTCCGGAACTCTGTTGGGGTTGGTGGAGTTCCGGAATCGATATAAGCGCGCTCGGGGATCGATATATCGCGTCTAGATGAGACATGATATATTGATCCCCGAGCAATCGATTGTAACCCGCCGATACGGCGGGTAGTGTAGACATAGCCTTACTCTTCTCGTCAGGGGTAGAGTACAGGAGTCGACTGGAGAGCGATCTGCTGTTGATTTGGCAGGTCTTCACTAGACCCGCTAAATCGACCACCAGTGGATCGATCTCAGAGGTGCATCCCAGCTGCAGTGTAGATGTAGCCTTCGTTAGCTATGTCATTTAATACCTAGCACTCGTGGTCTTCCTTGGAGGTGTCCCCATCCACATACTCACTTATGATCCTGTTATACTTGTAAGATCTGATTAAATCCAAATCCCAGTACTAGGTTTTAACGTATCAATCTACTCTCTTCTGTTTGGAGCAATAGCAGCCAAGGGTCCAGAAATAAGTTAGAAAAATAGCAACTGAGTTAATAAGAGCCAAACTGCACAATCTGGAAATGTCTTACCTGCCAAAGAATGCTACCCCTAAACTCACCAGCAGGAAGTGAGAAGAGAACATAGGCCTCAGAACATTCCTGTATACAGTTCTCAGTGAGGAATTAGGCTTTCTTCTGTTAATGAAATAAATTACTGAGTTAAAATAGCACAGTATACAGGCACAAGTGTGTTATTTGTATTAACATTTAACACAAAATACCTTCCTTCAAAAGACCTTAAGGCATCTGACAATGGATTGAGCTTCACAACCCCCTGTAAATTCGGGGAGTTCTCTCTCTCTCTCTCTCTGACATTTGGGCAAGCTGCAGCACAGAGTGAGTAATTCACAAAAGGTCTTGCCATGGGCCAGCGTTAGAGATGGGATAACATCCGGGGTTCTAGACTCCGAGGACACTGCTCTAACATCAAACAACTTTTTCTTTTTTCTGAGTTTTGAAGGCATTGAATGCAGCCATCCAGACTGTGCATGAGTAAACATATATATCTGCACACTGCCCTCAGTTCTATGGGTGTTCCTGATACCCTTACGTGCCATTATTCTCTAGGAGAACCTCTGGACTCCCTCCTTCTACCGTTAAATACTCTGGAAGAAATGCAACAAGCTGGCAACTATTTTTCTGGGCAGCTTCAGTTTAATAATGTGCATATATAACCCCCTCACTCAGTGTGTGTTACACGTCCCCTCTTTGACTGGCCCACAGGGAATGTGAGTCTGTTACAGCTCCCACCTAGAGAACCAGCATCTCTAGCTCAAGCTGTCGAGGTTTGTGCTATTATTAGAGAGGGAGGATGATCCAGTAGTTAGGGCACAAGCCTAGGATTTGGGAGATCAGGTTCATTTCCTTGCAGTGCCATACACATCCCGTATGACTTTGGGGCAATCGCTTAACCTCTCTGTGCCTCAGTTCCGCATCTGTAAAACAGGGATAACGGCACTGCCCTGCCTCCCCGGGGTATCATGTGGCTAAATCCATTAAAGAGCAGAAGTGCTCTGAGATCAGCTGTGTTCTGTATGAGCTGTTTTCTCTTGTGCTTTCTGTAATTAAGTAAAAGAGCAATTAATTGTGTTAGACTCTGAGCAAAGTGTCTGTGGATTAAATGCTTCACAACACTACAATGAACTTCCAGAGAGAGTTCAACTGTAACTGAAGTGGGAGCCAGATAGGTCTGTGCCATGAGATCATGTCTGTCATAAACAGATAGCTAAGGGTTAATGTTTCTTTTACCTGTAAAGGGTTAACAAAGGGAACCAAACACCTGACCAGAGGACCAATCAGGAAACAAGATTTTTCAAATCTCAAGGGAGGGAAGTTTTGGGTGTGTGTTCTTTGTCTCGTCTCTGTTGCTCTCTAGTCTCTGAGGGGATCACTCTATCTCCAGGCTTTCTAATCTTCTATCTCCAAGTTGTGAGTACAAAGGTAGAAAGACAATAGGCTTATATTGTTTTGTGTTTTTTTGTATTTACATGTGTGTAGTTTGCTGGAATGTTTTAAATTGTATTTCTTTTTGGGTAAGGCTGTTTATTCATTTTTTTCTTTTAAGCCAATAACCCTGTATATTGTCACCTTGATACAGAGACCATTTTTATGTCTTTTTCTTTCTTTTTATATAAAGCTTTCTTTTTAAAACCTGTTGGATTTTTTCCTAGTTGGGGCTCAAGGGGATTGAGTCTGCAGCTCACCAGGGAATTGGTGGGAGGAAGAAGACAGGGGGGAAGAGAAAATCTCTTTGTGTTAGAGTTACAAAGCTTGCATTTGCAGGGACTCTGAGTGAGGGTGAGAGAAACCTGATCTCTCTGGTTTGCGTTTCAAGGAATTGAAACAGGGTGATCTTCCAGGGTCATCCAGGGAGGGGAAGCCTGGGAGAAAGTAACGAGGAGACAAGGGGAGGGGGTTATTTCCCTTTGTGGTGAGACTCAGGGCATCTGAGTCTTAGGGTCCCCCAGGGAAGGTTTTGGGGAGACCAGAGTGAGCCAGACACTGGAATTCTTGGCTGGTGGCAGCGCTATCAGATCTAAGCTGGTAATTAAGCTTGGAGGCTTTATGCTAGGCACCCACATTTTGGATGCTAAGGTTCAGAATTGGGACTTGCGCTTATGACAATGTCTTGGGACCCCAAGACTGGGGTAGTGGCTGGACTTGGTTCAGGTCCCAGAGGTTTAAATACCTGGGGATCTAGGGACCCAGAGGCTTGGATTCCCCTCACAGCAGTCTGGTGAGTAGCTAGCAAGGAGGACAGTGACACCTGGCCTGGGTTATTCCCTGCTGGTCCAGTCCTCCAGGTGCTGTTCATGTACTGCAGTGACGAACCTACTAAAAACACCTGATAACACAGCTCACTCCTGCAGTTCTAGTCCTCACTCCTGACCCATCCAAGCTGTGCCAAGGACCCTTAATCCTGCCCTAAAGTGTGTCCTGCTAAGAGCTAAGCCTTTCCTCAACTAACACAATTCAAAGAGAGAGACACCCTGGTTGGGATACTGAGTCTGAAAGCTCCACGCATGATTTTACTTAAAACCTTCAAAGTCATTCCTGCCACCATCTTTCCCTTTCCCCCTCTAGAAGGCTCCGAGTGCAAACTCTGCCCCAGGGATTGGTTGTTGCATAGAAGGAAGTGCTATTGGGTTTCTAAAGAAGTTAAATACTGGAAGAAGAGCTTTGAAGACTGTACAATGAAGACATCTCAAATGCTTGTGATCCAGGACCAGGATGAAATGGTAAAGAAAATATGATGCTGAACCTTCAGCTGGAAAAATGGGTCTATAGTAGAATACAAGGACTTGTGTCAGCAATAAGTACGGAAAGAAAATGTTGGAAGGAGGCTCAGCTGTGTGAAATTTGGATTAATTAAAGCTAAAACAAAACGTTCTTTGTATCTGGGAGCAGAAAGGGGGAAAATGATAAACAATGCAGCTCCTACTGTGGCTCCACATCTTAATTATTTCTGCCTAAAAAATTCTTATACTTTTTTAAGTAGAAAAGAACTTGTTCATGTTCATAATTCAATAGCAAATGGATTTTTCTTGTAACTACAGTGTGAACCTCTCAGTCCTACATTGAGATTCCATCTTCCCCAGGGGCAGAAGCTGCATTTGGTGTCTGGCTCAGGTTCTCAGAGCAGGACTGCAGATTTCCCCTGGAGGCATTGTGGGCAGAGCCCCTGAGCAAGAAGCAGGGTGTAGCTGTGGAGGTGCACACCAAGAATTCTAGCCTGTGTTAGTGATTTTACCTTGTCCCCTTTGCTTTACACTTCACAGGATTTCATACGGAATGTTACAAAAGGTGTAAATCATATCTGGATTGGACTTAATGTTACATCGCCTGAGAGGAACTGGATGTGGGTGGATGGCTCTCTAGTCAATCAGACACTGTGAGTGCTTTTTGGCCTTTAACGTGTTTATTTTGCAACTCTGGCAGAAAATCTTAGTCTGTTACTTTCCAACCTGAGTGCTTAAAATTAGTCACCTCAATCCATATTCTGATTTAAAATGTACAGCAGGTGATATGGCATCCCCTAGTAGCCTACTAGGAATTGAAAGCCATGATGTATGTCAGTGGGAAATTACAGGTTTCAGAGTAGCAGCTGTGTTAGTCTGTATCCGCAAAAAGAACAGGAGTACTTGTGGCACCTTAGAGACTAACACATTTATTTCAGCATGAGCTTTCGTGAGCTACAGCTCACTTCTTCGGATGCACAGAATGGAATATTATACAACAGAGGAACCATTAAAAGGTTGGAAGTTACGTCGATACCAGGACAGGGAAGAGTTCTAATCAATTGAGATGAAGCTTATCATCCGCCGGAGCAAAAAACTTTTGAATTGATAATTAAGATAGAAGGTGTGAGGAGAACTTAACATAGGGAAATAGATGCAATTAGTGTAATGACCCAACCATTCCCAGTCTCTGTTTAGGCCTGAGTTAATTGTATCTAATTTGCATATTAATTCGAGTTCAGCAGTCTCTCTTTGGAGTCTGTTTTTGAAGTTTTTTTGTTGCCCATCTACCAACGTGATATATGCCATCATGTGCCAGCAATGCCCCTCTGCCACGTACATTGGCCAAACCGGACAGTCTCTATGCAAAAGAATAAATGGACACAAATCTGACATCAGGAATCATAACATTCAAAAATCAGTGGGAGAACACTTCCACCTCTCTAACCACTCAGTGACAGACCTGAAGGTGGCAATTTTGTAACATGTAACTTGGCTTTTCTATAGCACACACATCAGAGAATCTAAGCACTAACCTGGTAACCTGGCATTCAGTATGCAGTACTTGCTCCTTGTTGCAGGGATGCGCTGAGCAGGATACACCAGATTAATATGTTGTGGGGGGGAGACTACCCCATGGGACAATTCAAATGTTGGAAGCTCCTGGCCTTCTGCTTCTGATAATCAGGGCAGGTAAACTACATATGCTGGGGCTAAACCAGCTGGAAAAACTGGAAGGACTGCTGGAAAAAAACAGCTGGGGAACCTGAATTGGGACTTTGAGGGTGGAGGGTTTGCGATGTCTTGGTATCAATCATCTCCCAGCTCAGAGGAGACCAAATGAAACTTTTACTCCACCACTGAGAGAGGGAAAGCACCTGTGAGTGTTTGTTTGTTTTTTTAAAACCGAAGCCAGATCCACTGCTTGGGGTGTCCTTGTGACATGAATTTAGGGCAATTATCCCATCTTTTCTGGCTAACTGTTGTTATGACAACTCCACAAAGCACCAGACCACCCTGTCACATTCCTCCGAACAGTTTCCTCTTCTCCGTGTGCATACCCACTGCACACAAATGAGGATGGATAACTGCAATAGAACTTGTTGAATAAATTTAAAAATCCGATAATATATTGTCTTCATTCCACAGGTTCCCAGTAACTGGCCTTGCTGAACAGAACAGTTGTGGGGTGATGAAGGGGGAACAGATTCGTTCCGAAATCTGTGGTGGTGAATTCAAATGGGTTTGCCAGAAAGAAGCCTTCCAGATATAAACAGCATCTTTAAGTATGTGTATTGATGGAACTGAAGTCTAAAGCATCCGCAGTGATAATTTGTAATGTGATTATTTTAAATGAATCTGTGTTTAATCATTTTAATTCTCAGGGTCTGTTATTTTAGAAACAGGATCTATTCTTCTATTTCTTGGTTTTAAGAGAAGCTGCTATGAATCCCTGAAAAGCCAGCAATTTTCTGCTTATCTTGATCTTAATCATATTTTCTGTTGCGAACAACTGTTTCGAAGCCTATAGCAGAGGCGGGTTGCGACACCCAAGTGCTGTTTTAGTTTAATTGACAAACATAAGTGTCTGAGAACTCTTGCACATGGGCCAAATTTTTAGAACTAGCTTCTAAATCTGTTTGCCCAAAATCTCCGATTTAGTTCCTCAGGTCTGGCAGTTGTGTGTCCAGCTGACCAGTTTGGTGAACAAATGCCATTTATTTACCCAAATCTGAAATTCTGTGCTACCAAAAAGAAACTGGATGGGCAAGTTTAGAGGCAATATTCTATGAAAATTTGGCTCCAAGTCTTTGAGGTACAATGGAATCCATACAGGGTGAGATTTTCAAAGGCAGGCAGGGCAGTTAGGCACCCAATTCTGATTAAAAATTGGTGTCCTTCGAAAATCTCTAAGACCACATCGTTCCTCTGGATATTATAGGCAAAGTTTGCAACTTAGTCTTTAAGATGCTCTGGAAGAGGTGGGAATCCCTCCCTCTCCATCTTTTCCCCCACCTTTTTCTTTAATTTGCTTCTCCACAATGAAGGCCCTAAAGGTGGGTGTGTTTAATTTGTTTAAAACTATTTATTTAGGAAGCTTTATGAATTTACAAATCCTTGCCACGTAACTATCAGGAACAAGGCAATCATTGCATCATTAGCTTTTGTGTACAGAGACTTTATAGAGGAATATAGTCATCAGAGCTTTCTATTTAACAGGGTGATACGATACACCATTACATCTATGTCATTTCTAGTGATTTTATTAAATTGAATGAAAGCTCTGTAGAGACATATTTAACAAACCTGTCGTGTCTGTCAAATGTTAGTATTCAAAAAAAAAAACTGGGCAGATGTGCTGGCTTTTTTGTGGGTGAATGTACTTTCTTCTGAGTACTGAATAAAAGGTAACCAATTATTTATCTGTTCTTGGTCTATTTTGCTAGGTAATGTTAATGGTGTGTTAATTTTTCCATAACCACAACCTCCCCATATTTTTTGATCCATTTCTCAATGGTTGGGCTATTTTTTTCCCAGTGAGAGGCTACCACTAGCCACTAGCAGATGAGAGATTAATTCATTTCCTTTGGTGTGCCCATTTCCACTAGGAAGCCCAGGGAGAGTTACCAAAGGATCATTTGGTACTAAATATCCAACAATTTGGGATATTTGGTTACCGGTTGCATCCCAAGTCTCTCTTGTGACTGGACACGTCCATCATGTATGCATAAAATCTACTTCTTCACCCCAGTTTCTGTAACATTTATTCCCATTCAGTCTCTCTCTGGTTTTTAATCTGACTGGCAGGGGCGGCTCTAGATATTTTGCCGCCCCAAGCATGGAGGGTCCGCTGATCCTGCGGCTTCGGTGGACCCTCCGGACCCGCGGCTTCGGCGGACCCTCCTCAGGCATGCCTGTGGGAGGTCCGCCAAAGCCGCAGGTCTGAAGGGTCCGCTGAAGCTGCGGGACCGAAAGGTCTGCCGAAGCCGCGGGAGCAGCAGACCCTCCGCAGGCAAGCCGCGGAAGGCAACCTGCCTGCCACCCTCGTGGCGATGGCAGAGTGCCTGTCATGGTATAATTCCAAAATCTGAACCTTAGCGTCCAAAATATGGGTACCAGCATGAATCCTCTAAGCTTAATTACCAGCTTAGATCCTGTAGTGCTGCCACCAATCAGGACTTAGAGTAGAGTGCCTGATAAACTCTGGTCTCCCCAAAACCTTCCCTGGGGACCCCCCAAGATCCAGATTCCTTGAGTCTTACAACACAGGAGAACAAACCATTCCCTTCCCCCTCCTTTCTTCCTCCCAGATTCTTCCCGCCCTGGGTACACTGGGAGAGATAGATAGATTCAAGCTCCGTGAATCTAAACAAAGAGATTCCCCTCACCCACAGGCAATACAGATTCAAGCTCCGTGAATCTAACACAAAGAGGAAATTTATCTTTCCCTTCTCCCCCACCAATTCCCTGGTGAGTACAGACTCAATTACCTTGAGCCTCAGTTAGGGAAAAAATCAAACAGGTCTTAAAAAGCAAAACTTTTAATAAAAAGTAAGGAAAAAAAGTAAAAGTTATCTCTGTAATCTAGATGGTAAATATACAGGGTTTTGTTAGCTTATAGATAATTGAAAGCTTTCTCCAGCAGAAATACAATTTAAGATACTTTCAGCCAAATACACATTAAAACTCCACCAGCCAGATACACAGTTGCAAATACAGAAAAACAATTAAAAAGACTAAACTGTCTTTCTACCTTTGCACTTACAAAATTGGAACAGAAGATTAGAAAGCCTGGAGATAGAGAGATCACTCTCAGAGCCAAGAGAGCAACAGAAGGAGACAAAGAACACACACCCAAAACTTCCCTCCCTTGAGATTGAAAGTATCTTGTTTCCTGATTGGTCCTCTGGTCAGGTGTTGGTCAGGTGTTGTTAACCCTTTCCAGGTGAAACAGACATTAACCTTTAGCTATCTGTTTATGACAGTGCCCCTCGCGACTTGCCGCCCCGAGTACGCACTTGAAGCGCCGGTGCCGGGAGCCACCCCTGCTGACTGGTGGGAGGTACCATTGAAACAGCAGCTTAAGCAGAATTTTCTTTTTATTGTGCCACAGACTGAGGTTGCTGCGCCTCTTTTCCAGCTCAAACTCCATTCCTCTGGGGTAATTCTTCTGTCCACACCCTTTTCCCAGCAGGTCCTACATGGACATTTTTTGGTTAGGAAACCAGACTGCAGAGCTTGCTATAAATTAGTTATAATGTTGCTTGTTTCCTAACTGACCAGATACAATCACTTCTATTCAAGTTGGCTTTCAGTATAAAACAGGTTTTCTAAAAAGTTAAGAAACATAGTAGCTGACTTGAAAGCACTGGTAGCAGGGGAGAGTGGACTAGTTAAAGTTAGTTTTGATCTCTAAGTAAGTTAGAAAAGTTTCTTTACTGAGCAGTGGGCCAACCCTGACTGTTCCATGGTTCTTCCAATCTTTTTCAAGCTCTCTGGTTCGTGATTTGGTTTAAGACCTGGATTATTCGCAATGGATGTCATTGGTGAGGGAAATGAACTGTACTTTAGTTCTTCTGTCCCAAACCCATAGAGAAGCCTTTGCTAAAGAATGCATATAAATTTCTGGTGGGTGTGATTTTTTAGTAACCCATGGTAGCCTACTAATGCTTACACTGCTGTAATTTTCTTGTTCAACAAAGACCCTGAGTTTAGCTGGGCTAGAGTACCCTCAATCCACTACTGCTTTGAGCTGGCTGGCTGGATAGAATATTTGGAAAAGCTAGTGCACCCCAGTTAATGGGTCGGTAAAAGTATTTTCTCCCACTCTTGGTCTTTTCTTATTCCATATAAATTCTAACAACATCCTCTTCTGCCGCCAAAGCCGTTGCTGCTCATGGGGGGGTGGATGTTTTTTGAGAGCTCTCCTGCCGACAAACAGCAGCTACGCTGCGCGGAGTTTAGCAGCACGGCTGTAGGGCACAGCCATTTCGCTAAAAGCCTTGTAGTGTAGCAAGAGCCAAAGTTTCACTGTATTCCAGGTGTTCTCAAACTTCATTGCACCACAAGGCCCCTTCTGACAACAAAGTTATTACGTGACCTTGGGGGTGGGGGCAGAGCCTGAGCCGCACTGCCCCAGGTTGGGGGAGAAGGGGCCACAGTCCAAACCCCACCACCCCGAGTGGAGGGAGATGGAGATGCAGCCCGACCCCCACCGTCTGGGTGGGGGTGGAGCTCAGGCTTCAGCTTGAGTCCTGGGTCCCAGTAAGGCTAATGCTGGCCCTAGCAACCCCATTAAAATGGGGTTGTGATCCATTTTGGGGTCCTGACTCATGGTCTGAGAACCACTGCTCTAGTCTAACACAGGCTTTCTCTGCATCTAGTGACTACCAGAGAAATGGATCTTCTTTTGCTCTGGCATTATGGATGATTCCAAGTACTCACCGAATATTGTCTATCCTTAATGGATCCAGTTTTAGCTGGATTTATATAAGATGCCAGCATAGGCTGTACTCAGCTAGCTCTAATTTTTGCTAAAGACTTTGTCGTGATTCAGTAGAAATACAGAGTGATAGGAACTGCACAGAGTAAGGTCTTTTCCACCGTTAGAGAGAACAACCAGAATAGCTTCTGTCAGAATGGCACTGAAAGTACATCTCAGGGGACCCACTAATACAGTGTTTTTCAAATGCAGCCACGACCGCCTCCTGGACAGAGATGGGGAGGGGAGCAAAGCAGTGCCCTCTTCCTGTGGCATGCCATCACTGCAGCACCCAGCTGTTGCTCCTGGATGTGCTGCTGCCTTGGCGTTTACTGGCACTGACAGCACAGGATCAGTGCCCTGTACCATGCAGCCGCCTGGGGCTCCAAGCAGAACCTCTGCAGACTCATGCCAGGGGTAGAGTGACCATACAGCCCAATCTGGTGGAGGCAGTCTCTTTTTTATGCCTTGTCCCACCCGCCCCAACTTTGCATACATACAGTTTGTATACATATGGTCACATACGTACAAAGACTTAAGTTTGAATCACTTTCGACATTACCAACAGAAGTGTACAAACATTGCCTCTGCTCTGCAGGCAATTCTTCAGTACAAAGGACAGAATGCACTGGACAGGACAATCTCAAGCATCAAGTTTTTCAAACCTGTGGAGAGAAACTGCAGGGGTACTTAAATGCAGACAGATAGACGGTATATAGATTTTTTTGCATTGTCAGTATCCTCGATCCCAAGCAAGTTCATGTACTCTCACAACTGCAGTGACTACGAACAGAGAATTCCGCGGCTGAGTTCTGTGTCGGAGAGTGAATGGGCAGTTTACTTGAACATTGTAAATGATCTTTCCTAATTCTCATGACATTTCTCTCTCCAGCTTCTGGAAAAGCAGACAAGCGTTTGCCAAAATTTAGCCAGATTGCTTGGGTTATTTTGGTGATCCAGTGCAATTCAGTTGATGCTGAACGCAGTTTCTCCAAACCTGGACAATTGCCAACCCCACCTTACTGTATGTCATTGGAAAGTATGAAGATGTGTGCCTGGGGTGACCAGATATCCCGATTTTATAGAGACAGTCCCGATTTTGGGGTCTTTTTCTTTTATAGGCTCCTATTACCCCCTGATGAGTTTGCCTTGATGCAAGGCCTACTGAAGAAAAAAAATATACGAGCTGAAACAGTCAGGCGCTTGCCTGGTTGCTGACTGTATGACCTTGTTAGGTAAGAGAATGCTTGCAGAAGCTGGGTTTGAAGCAATTTGTACCTTTTTGTACTAACTATGAGATAATGAAGAAATAACAGTTGTTCTTTGTTTTGTATGCTGGGAAAGTATAACTGGGAAGGTACAGTGATGACAGGATATAAGTGATGATGCGACAGAGCAGCTAGTAAAACAGAGTTTGAATCTGCAGAAGAGGGGCTGGTTCTGTGTGGAGAATGGGCTTGTTCTTTGTAGATGTGTGCATGCATCAATAAAGAACTTGTATTTGGACCTTGCTGGGTTGTTTGTCTTTTGCGGTCAGACAACGAGCCTAAAAAGTCTGGAATAACCCTGACACCCCCTATCCCCATCCTGATTTTTCACATTTGCAGTCTGGTCACCCTGTGTGTGCTCAAATGAGTTTTAATGTGTCCTAAGTGTATGCCAATGAATATTATATGCTAAGATGGTGATAAACTGTTTTGTTGCAAATATCTGTGTAATTTAAACATATCACCACCTACTGCCCAATTTATAAATATGAAGGCGGCATCACTGCAGTAAATACGGCCACTCCTGATGTAGCCATTTGGTACACGCAAAGGTTCAGGAAGGAGTTGAAGGGCACAATGGGCACTGAACAAACCACACTGTCTAAACAGAAGGCGTGTGACACTCTGTGCCTCGGGGGAACCCCTGGCACCCCCATGTTCATCCTTATAAAATGATTGTGTGGTATCCAATGCAAAGTTTGTCATATCAGGTGTCTTTGGAAGGCTCATGATGGACTGAGCATTGTTGTTATAATGATGTTATAGGTTGTAAATTCATGTATATAGATATAAGGCTCAAAATGTGTCCTCACGGCTTAAAATAAGCCCAGGCACAACTCTCCAGGAACAGAGAGGCAGTTCACACCTCATCAGGGCATGGATGGGAAAAACCCAGCCCCATCACAGGAACAAAGGACACTGGCCTAGGCAGCAACAAAGGATCTGTTTGGACTCTTGAGTGAGTCACCCCCCTTCTCTGGTCAGTATGGGACTGCAATGAGGCAATGCTCACCTTACCCTAAAGGGGTGGGGGGGCAAAGCCAAGAGGGAAGAAAGAACATGATAAAAGGGAGAGATATTTGCCATGCTCTTCCTCTCTCTTCTACCTCCATCTACAGACATCACCACCAAGCAACTGAAGCACTGATCAAAGGGGAGAGCCTGGCTGAAGGGCAACCAGCCAGCCTGTGGTGAGAAGCATCTAAGTTTGTAAGGGCACTGAAGGTGTTAGAGCAGCTTAGAATGCATTTTGCTTTTATTTCATCTCACCAAATCTGACTTCTTGGGCTTTGACTTCCAATCACTTAAAATCTAACTTTGTAGTTAATAAATCTGTTTGTTTATTCAATCTGAAGCAGTGCGTTTGGTTTGAAGCATGTCAGAGACTCCCCTTGGGATAACAAGCCTGGTACATATCAATTTCTTTGCTAAATTGATGAACTCATAAGGTTGCAGCATCCAGCAGTGTAACTGGACACTGAAAGATGGAGGTTCCTAGGGTTGTGTCTGGGACTGGAGATATTGGCTAGTATCATTCGGCTGCACAATCCAAGCAGCGGCTGGCCAAGTGCTCACTCACGTAGCTAGGAGCAGCTTACATGCCAGAGGCTGTGTGAGAACAGCCCAGGAGTGGGGGTTCTCACAGCAGAGCAGGGTAAGGCTGGCTCCCACAGTCAAGGACTGGAGTGACCTAGCAGATCACCAGTCCAGACAACACTAGGGGAATGACACAGCATGGTTAATAAAGATACTTGTAAACTCATTTGGCTGTTTCTCTCCACCTGTTGATGGTGGAGTGATTACAGTACATGGAGGGGTTTGCTGTTTGTCACTTGCATGGCACTGTGAGAGAGCCCAGGCTGGAGAGTTTAAAGGGACTCAGCAGTCCCACAGTTCAGGTTGTAACCATGTGGGGATGTTATACCCATATGTTTTGTATTAATTAGGGCTGTCAAGTGATTAAAAATATTAATCATGATTAATTGCACAATTAATCGCACTGTTAAATGGTATTCTATTGTTTATTTAAAAATTTTGGATGTTTCCTACATATTCAAATATATTGATTTCAATTATAACAATACAAAAGTGTGCAGTGCTCACTTTTTTTTACAATGCAAATGTTTGTAAAAAAAACTTCAATTCACCTCAGTGGAATACTATAGTGCAATCTCTTTATCATGAAAGTTGAACTTACAAAAATAGAATTATGTAAAAAAGAATAACTGCACTTAATAAAAAAATATAAAGAGCCTACAAGTCCACTCAGTCCTACTTCTTGTTCAGCTAGTCACTCAGAACATGCATTCGGTGCTGGGGGAGAACGAGGAACGGGGAAGTAAGCAATGACGTGTGCAGGAGAGGGTGAGGGAGGTGTCTTGCTGCTGCTTCTGGAAGGGTGGTTTCTGGTACGGGGCTCACCAGTCTTGCCTCCTTTTACTGAGCTAGGTGGGCCCCTTCCACTGAGTGAGCCCTTGTTTGCAAGGGAGTGTGGATTTTACCTCAGGGACTCACCATACTGCAGGGGAGGAGAAGCTGGTGCAGGGAGGCTGAGCACGCCAGGCCATGTTCTCTATGGGTTACCCCGGAGCGAATGGCTGGCTAGGGGCAATGGGGCATGACGCAGGGGGGTTGGTCCTGGGAGTGAGGGACTGGCTAGGAACAACAGGGCCTGGGCTGGGTAGGGTAAGGATACGTCTCGTTTTGGCCAGCACAGGGCCTTTTTCAGCTCTGTCCCGGCTGTCGCTACTTCTTCGCCAAACCTGAGCATTGTCCCGGCTGCCAGGCAGAGCAGAGAGAGGCGGCTGCTGCCTGAGGGTCACCTGAAGGCAGCAATGCCCCTGCCCGCCAGCAGGAAAGTGGGGAAATTTGCTGCTGGCGAACAGTGCTGGCTTCAGAGCTGACCCCTGGACAGCGCAGAGCTGGGGGTGGGGAATCAGCCTCAGCCAGGGGAGGCACGGAGCTTGGGGGGTGAGGGACAAATCAGTCCCTGAGCTCAGGATGGGGCTCAGGAGGGGGCAGTCAGTCCCAGTCCCAGATGGCACAGGAGGAGGAGTCAGCCCCAGCTGTGGACGGCACAGGGCTCGGGGGTGGAGAGGGTGTCAGCATATTAATTGTGCTGTCCGTTAATTGCAGGCATTAATGGCTGTTAATTGACAGCCCTATTATTAATATAACATATCTAAAACATAAAGCTTTGAAAATCTGAAATTACTCTGTTGTCATTGCCAGAAAACACAGGCCTATTCACACTGATCTTTACAGTGGTATACTAGTCCCTAGGGACGTAAATAACGTGTAAAAACAGTAACTGTGTAACCAATTAAAATTCTATAGGTTAAACGCTTACCCAGGGAACTAGGAATGCGTAGGGTGCTCCAGCACCCTCACATTTTATGTGCGGCTCCGCTACCAGCCCCACACCTGGGGATCCCCACTGCCAGGGCAGTCGGGACCGCAGGTGCAGTTTAATCGTTAACAGAAATGGATAAGTAGGGCCCTAAGAAATTCATGGCCCATTATGGTCAATTTCACAGCCACAGAATTTGAAAATTGGTAATTTCACATTTTCAGCTGTTTAAATCTGAAATTTCAGGGTGTTGTAACCATGGGATACAGACCCAAAAAGGTGACAGGGGACTGGGGTGGGGAGGGTGTCGCAAATCTGTTGTGTGTGTGTGTGTGTGGGGGGGTGTCATCGGATTTCCACCCTCACTTCAGAGCTGCCTTCAGCACTGAGAACATCCTGCAGCAGGGGAACGGGCCCAGACGTGGGTCTGGTCTGGTCTCCTCCTCCACTCTCAGAGCAGTGTGCAAGGATGGGACAAGTTCTGTCTCTCCCCTGCCCAATTGGAGATAGGAGTCCCCTTTGCTGGGGTGCTCCTAGGAACAAGGAGACATCAGATTTCAGGGGGAAGTGCTTATTTTGGTCCCTGATGAATTTTTTACCCCTGTGAAATTGGTAGTGCCCTACTGATAAGCATCAAGATTATCGGTTAACTGGTTAAACTTTTACATCCCTACTAGTTCCTCTTCTGTTGTATGTCCATCAGGTTTGCTACAGATCCAGTTTCTCAGAGAATAGCACCTGGAAGAGCTCACAAAGACGTCGCTCAGATACGCACAGTTCCCTTCTGCTCTTACTTCAAACCTGTAATGTAAGTCATGGAGCTAGTCAGGAGCTGAATGTTTCCCCCTCCACCCCATCAGTCACCGTCAAGGTGGCGTTCCACACATTCCAACGGTGAAGCAGAGCTGCAGTGCTCGCAGGTGCTTAGGGTTTCCCCTTTTTATACCAGCAACAGAATTCACCCCAAACTCCTGCCTGGAAGCCAAGGATCAGAACAGGAGGAAACATTTCAGGCAAACATTAGGCACAGGAAGAAGAAAAAGAGGATCAGACGGGGGCGACTCTCAGCAGCTCAGAAAACCAGAATTTTTCCATGGCATTGCCATGTTCAGCTATCTTAAACAAAAAAGAAAAAAATTTCGAACCCTTTATGACTGATGAAACTTAAAAAATATAAACAGAGTGTAGTCTGCAGACCATGGAAACTGAAGTGTAGCACAACTGTGAGAGGTCTCTTCAGCACCTTCAAATTAAAAGTAATGTAGACATAAAGTGAGGTAGATGTAGGCACAGGCATAGGCTGGAACACCCATGGGCAGCCTCCCTATTAGCTCCCCTACCCCCACCCAGCACCTCCATCTGCTAGTTGCCCCGGCGGATCAGTGCCTCCCCCTTCCCTCCCCACACCTCCTGCCTGCCACGGTCAGCTGTTTCGAGGTGCGCAGGAAGCTCTGGGAGGGAGGGGAAAGGAGCGAGGACACAGCACACTCAGGGGAGGGGGCGGAACTGGGCGGGCAGGTGGAGAGTGAAGGCAGGAAGAGGCGGGGCGGGGGTGAGGCCTTGGGGCAAGGGGTGGAGTGGGGGCAGGGCCTGGGGCAGAGCCGGGGTTCGAGCACCGCCCCCCCCGCCCCAGTACTTGGGAAAGTCAGTGCCTGCGGACATAGGCAGTGCACAGCCCATGCTCAAGACAAATGCAGCAGCTGCTCTGAACAGCAAGGGATCACAAAGAGCCTCTGGGGTTACAGCCTGTTTCACTGAAAATGTGAATCCACTGGGACTCTATCCCCAGGAGTTTTAACTCCTACAGAGACAGCAGCTGGAGAAAGGGCATTGGGGGCACAGATTAAGGACAGAGACACACTCCTGCTTGCCCTGGACTGTGCTGCACAGAGGAGTTAGGCTCTATTTCAATACCAGGTTTAAGATTAAAAGCTCTAATGGGGTAAGCTGTGGATCAGCCCAAGCTAATATTTCCGTCGCTTGTGATTTATCACTGGGAAAGCAAAAAGAAAGAAATAGACTCACAGCTGCTGGCTTAATATGATTCCGTTCACCCACTTCCAGGGCTGGCCTGCGTCTCTTCTGAGGCCGATCCAGTGCTCAACGAGGCCTGCATAGTGCATCATGAAATCCTGAACATACATAGGTACAGAAGTGATTGTATAGGAGAGGGAAAGGGAATAAACTACACTGCTCCAAGGCCCCTTTCTACTGGTAGAATGACAGCTCCACTAGGACTTAGATCAGTAGAATTATACTGGTCAGAAGCCAAAAGGTGAACCCTAAAAGAAGTTAAACCTTCTAGTACAAACTAGGCCTCAGCTTGTCGCTCATTTTTGGGTGGGATTCCCCCTTTGTACTCTGGAAACAGGGGAATCCATACTGCATGTATACCCCCACCCTCCATGTATACCCCCACCCCCCAAATAGAATGGTTTTCCTCTCTTCTGCCCTCCTCGGTTCCCTCCTGCCTTCCTGCAATATCCCAGAGGCTCCTTATCTCCCAGGCTCATCTCTGCAACAGCAGCTATTGCCCACAGCTCCCCTGCTCCTAGCCCAGTCACACCTGTGCTTTGCTGCCACTTCTCCCCTCCCCCAGCTTCCTGTGGGTCTCTTGGTGGAGGATGGGAGAGAGACTCAGCCACCAACTCCAATCACCCTGGCTGGTTGCCAAGAAACCCCAAAACTGGGCAGGGGAGGCTGGGAAGCCATAAAGCTGCCGCTTCCAGTCAGAAGCTGAGGGTTCAGAGGGTCCGTACTGATCACAGAGCCACATGGATAGCCAGGGCAGGGGCTTAGCTTCCAGAATCTCATTCATTCTCGCCTCCAATCCAGAGAAACACCAAAGGTCCCACTCACAGTACAGGGGTGCAGCTCTGCCCAGATTCCAACTCTGTCTCTCACACCAAGCCCAGGCTATTGCAGATACAAAGAATCTGCACCTGTCTCACCTTTTCCTCTTGGGTGTCAATCACAGCCAGGGAAGCATTGAACGAAGAGCAGAAGTGCTGGCCAGAATCCCAGTTATTTTCTTCCTCTGAGAAATAGTAGCATTTCCTTCGGTATCCGACCCACCCCTGCAGGCAGCAGGGGACAGAAGGGAGGCCCAAAGAGGGGACTAAAAGGGGCCCCTGAGAGGGGACAGCAGAGGTGGCTCGACCATCTGAAGAACTCATGAATTGGAGCACTGAAAATGAAAGAACACAGGGTTAAAAGACTGGTGACACATATACCTGCTCTCCGAGAAGAGCAAATAGGAACAATCTCATCAGATCCGCATTTCAGACTCCTTAAGCCTCTGGAAGCTGCTCAGAGGATGGGAGGGAGCCAGGAGATCATTAGAAACTGATTGTCATGAGGGGCCGCCACTCCTCGGTTTGTTGGTGTGGAGTGTTGGGCTGAATTCAGTGAAGATGAAGACAGACAGGACTCCCATGCATCAGGGCCATCTCAGCAGAAGCACCAGAAGGCACTGAACCTGAGGGAAGCATAATCCCAGACACACAGAGAGGGTTAGAACCACCCACTACCCCATCTCTTTAGGGTGGCAGCCATGCTCCTTACCCCCTGCATCTGACCAGTGGGCAGACCATGACTGTGCCTCCTCCTCAGCCACTTTTGTGCCCAAGAAAGCCCAGCCCAGCAAAGTCCTGCTGTCAGAGCATGGAATGTGGGAAAGTGGACCAAACACAACTATCTGATGCACACCTTGCTGCAATCCTGAAGGATTCACCTGCTCAGTCACTGAGGCCAAACATCAACAAACTGACAGAACTGAAGCGCTGCCAGGTGTCTGGCAAACACTAAAAACTCTCTGGCGGCGAAGAATTGTATAAAGTTGTATGATAGTTTTATTATTTCTAAGAAATTTGAAATAAAAAATACATTATAAACATTTTCTTTTCTGAACACCATCTTCAGTGACATTATTGGCCCACTGAGAGGATCTGGGGACTGGCACTGGCCTTGGCCCTAAGGCAAATTGAATTTGAGACCCCTGACCTAGAGGATAACAGAGTAATGAGGAATACCCTACATGGATTTGCCAAGAACAAATCGTGCCAAATGATTCTCATGTCCTTTTTTGAGAGGGTTACTGGCCTAGTAACAAACTGAAATGGTTTAGAGGGGAAGTGAAGGCAGCTATAACAATATACAAGAGGAAATTGAGACTGAATATAAATCAGAAGTTAGGAACTGTAGAAAGGGAAATTGATAAGGTAAACCAAGGAATACAAGGAGAAATCTGTGCCCAGCAAAGTTTAGGACAAAAAGGAGGAGTTTTTTAAAAATGTTAGGTATAAAAGAATCCTGACCATGGACCTGTCCATTACTAGATGAAAATGGTAGGATTAGGTTGATTTGATATGATCTCTTCTTGACAAATTCATGTGGTCTATTACTTATCATGTTGCTATCTTCCAGGGCCTTACAAATTGTTTATTTGCTCCATTACCTGTCTGGGGACTGAAGTTAAACTGACTCATCTATAATTCCCGGGGTTGTCCTTATTCCCCTTTTTATAGATTTCCCTCTATATTCCCTCATCCCTCCTGCATCCCTGCTCCCCCACCAAATTCCAACCCTTCACCCAAGTCCAAAACATAAAGACCAATTTGGGGGCTTTTGTCTCCTGCCCCTGTGAAACCTAGTTAAAAGCCCATCTCACTAGGATAGTCAGTCTGTATCCGAAAATATTCCCCCCTTCCTTGATAGGGGGACCTCATCTCTGCTCTTCAGTCCTTCCCGGAACAGCATCCCATGGTTGAGGAAGCCAAAGTCCTTCTGGTGACACCATCTGCTCAGCCATGCATTAACCCCCAGGACATGTCTGTCCCTATCTCGGACCCTACCCTTGACTGGAAGGATCGAAGAGATCACTACCTGATCATTCCTTTACCCTCACTCTCAGAGCCCTGTCATCACTTCTGACCTGTTCAGGGTCAGACCCTGCAGTATCATGAGTTCCCACATGGATGAGCAGTATGGGGCAGTAGTCAGAGGGCTGGATGAGCCTCAGCAACCCTTACGTAATGGCTCAGATACAGGCCCCTGGCAGGCAGCTCAGCTTCCAGGATGCCAGGCCAGGCCTGCACCTAGATGTCTGCATTCCCCTTAGGGACACCACACTTCATTTCCTTTTGGAAGTAATGGCTGAGATCCTCCCAGCCTTGGGGGTACATGGCTTCTCCTCCTCCACCTTTGGGGGAGACTCATCACCCCTCATTGCCAGGGCAGCACACTGGTTTTGCATCACTAAGGATAGTGGGTTGGGAGCTGGAGTGGAGCACTGCCTGTTGCCAGCAGTAGCCAGCAAATGCAGTCCTCTCCCGCTGGATTGCTCCTTCACCTTGGAGGTCTCCATATGCATGTTTTCAACAAATTCCTCATGTGCATGGATGCTTCTCAGCCTAGCCACCTCCTCCTGTAGCTCTCCCAGCTGCTTCCTAAGAGATTCTACCAGTAAGCACCTGTCACACCGGATGGTTCCCCTAGCCTGGCTTTCTGTGATGGGGAAATGCAGACCACAGTCTCTGCAAATCTACACCAGGACCTGGGTAGAGGCATCCATGGTTAGATTCTCTGTCAGGACAAAGTTACAGATGGAGGAGCCAGGAGCAGTGCTGGCGCTGGCTACGGGGCCCTTCCGAACCATGCTAATTTTATTCCTTCTTCCTCCTACAAACTCCCTATCAAACTCCCCTGCTCGCTAGCTCCCTTTGGTTGCCATGGGTATGTCTGCACAGCAAGAAAAAACCCACAGCTGGCCCAGGTGACCTGATTCAGGCTCACGGGGCTGAAAAACCGTGTGTAGATGCTCAGGCCTGGGCTGGGGCCCGAGCCCTGGGACCCGGTGACAATGAAGCCTGAGCCCAAACATCTACCCATCAAATGTGTAGCCTGAGCCCCATGAGCCTGAGTCAGCAGAGATGGGCCAGCTACTGCCGCACCACTGAGCTTTTAGCACTGTGTAGACACAGCCTTAGCATCTGGCTTTTAAACCCTTCTCTCCTAAGTCATCCCTGCCCCGTGTTAACACACAGGGGAAGGAGGATCACAAGGATGACCAAGGATGAGAGGACAGGAGGCTAGAGCCTTGCCAGTGCACACACATCTAGCAGGCCTCTGGCCCGCAGTCCCACACAGCCCCCAAACACACAATCCCCAATAGACCACTCTGTAAACTGTAACCAAAACAAAAACAAAATCAGACAAACCAGCTCCCTTGATGGAGGTGTCCGTACTGCATTCTATGGCTCATTTCAGTGATACACCAGCACCTGCCAACCTGGCCCAAGCACAACCCAGGAATGCAGAAAGGCCAGACTGGTATCGCAGGGGGACACGCTGCAGGCAGAGGGCCCAGCACCTTCTCCTGTCAATCACTCCCACTCTGCACGGAGGTACCAGTGACTGTGCCTGGGGCCCGGCAACAGTGCCTTGGGCCCCAAGTGCTTAGAGATTTGGTGGGGGAACTAATTTCAGTCCCAACACAGAGAGCGCTCAGGTGCAGGGGTCTGGGAGGGAGCAGGAGGAGGGTCGTGAAGGAAAATCCCCCAGGAATCCTCTGTCTCAGGGGCAGAAGCCAGAAGCTAAGAGGAGAGACTGACTGTGGTGGCTCCAGGGGGAATGGGAAGTGCAGAGAGGGGGAAGGGAGGGGTGAGAACTCACTTGCCAGGACAACAGTGATGATGAGACCTAAGGACACAACTGCGAGAGCAACTGCGAGCACAGTTGTACATTTCTTGTCGTAGTTACATCTCCTGTAGTTACGACGAGGTTCTGAAACACAAAGACCAGTCAGGCCGGGCCGCAAGGACACATCTCACTGACAGCACCAGGGCTGGAGGTGCCCTAGAACATGCCCCGTTCTGTCGATTGCTCCTCCCGTCAGACGCTCTGGGAGAGGAGCCCAGAGGCTCAGGCAGGCTGGGGCTGGCAGAACAGTCCCTCCTTCCTCTCAGCCCAGTGCCCTCCCTGAGCACCCCCAGCCAGGCTGTCACAGGGCCTGGTGAGCTCAGGGGTACAGAGACAAGGACCCGCATGTTCGGGTGACAGGAGCTCAAACTGCCCCCCCCATCCTCACCCCGCTGTGCCCCCTGTGGAGTGCTGGCTGGGCCCACACTGCCGAGTGCACCTGTCCCCACACACTGGGGTCTCATACTGGCCACACACAGCAGAAGGGGGGAGAACAAACCAGACAGAGATGGGCCAGGGCTGTCACAGGGGGTCTGACACACCCAGCCCAAAAGGCCCCTGCACAGACCCACGGGCACTGCTGTGTGCACCAGGCAGCAGCTGTGAGCCAGGGATCGGTGCCCTGAGAAGCCCTAGGGGAGATCCAGTCCCTGCTGTCCACGAACGGGGGGTTGCTGGGCACTGGCTGCTGCCACTGAGAACATGGCCCCATGTGGGGCAGCCTCAGTGTCTCCTCCAGCCTGTTCCCAACCAGGGATGTCCCATTACCTGGCTCCCCGACAGTCTCCAGGTGTCCATTGCCCTCAACACGCAACTCCTGCAGCCGCTCTTTGCTCTCAGCAGTCCCAGTTCCTGGCCCCATTGTCTCTCAGCGACACTCAGGCTACAGATGCTGCTGCAGGCGCTGGGCTGGGGTTGGCTCCTCTCCGTCTGATTCGGTCCGATTCAGAAGCAGCAAAGCCGAGCCGGGGCGGGGGTCCTGGCCCTGGTCCCCCTGCCTGCTCCGGACTCTCCAGCCGATCTGCTAACGGGCCCCACCCCCCCGTGACACGCACCCAGCTGCAGGGGGGAGCAGAGCCCCCGGAAACAGACGCGCCGGGGACGGGTCTGCAGCCCGGCCAGCGCCGGAGGGACCCACGATGCCCAGCCCCGGGGGGTTTAACACCCGAACACGGGGGGCGGGACAGGTGGCTCGTTTGCACGCACGTGTAGCATGTCCCTGGTTTGCCGCTAGGGGCGCGCGCGGGTCACGCTCGAACCGACAGAAAGTCGAGCAAACTTCGCGTCTCCGAAAAAGTTTCTCCCACTCGGTCCTTCGCCCCAGCCACAGGAGGGAGGGGGACTTTCTCCCCGACCCCGTCATCCCGCTTCCGCGCGCGACACAAACACCCACACACACACACACGGTGCGTGTCTGTCTCTCTCCGCCAGGGCCGGCCTTAGGATTTATGGTGCCCTAGGCGAGATTATTAAACTGGTGCCCCTGTGCCTGATCTGCTCTTAGCAACACAAACATAAGCTTACAGTATTGGAAAACTTGCCACATTCACGTTATTAAAACCAGTTTAACTTAATTAAGCACACTGTAATGCTGATGGACTAGCACTAAAGAAGCAGCACTATAGAAAAAATTCTGATATGACAGAATGATGCAAATAATATATTTTTTTTAATTTATCAAAATTTTATTGGAAATTTATATGAAGAGGTATTGAAACAAAGATTTGTTTTTAATTAAAAGCAATCTTTCTGACTTTTTTGGCTGCAAAATCAGTAATAATGTCATCGTATGACAAAGACAAAGTCGTGTCTTGTTCAATTGCAAGAATAGCAAGACCAGTTAAGCGTTCCTGACTCATTGTAGAGCGGAGATAGTTTTTAATGAGCTTTAGTTTTGAGAAACTCCGTTCTCCTGATGCTACTGTTACAGGAATTGTCAGTAGAATACGAGTGGCAATGTACACATTAGGATATATGTCAACAAGTTTGCGGTTATGAATAAACTGTACAATGTCCATCACCGATTTTGCATGTGGCAACATTGATGACAGTGTACTCAATTCTTCGTACAGTTCAAGTCCATTTAAATCAAAACTATCACCGTGCTTCAGGAGGCTCTCTAGGTTCTTGCACTTTGTCATTAGTTGCTCTTGTTTTCCTATTTCGTTGAATTTAGTTATGTCATACAAAAATCCAAACTGTTCATGGTGTACTTGCAAGGTATTAAACCTTTCATCAACAGCAGATACTGCTTTATCCATCACAACATTAAAAAATTCAACCTCAAATTTCTTTTCTGGATCGTCTATGGGCTCATCTGCTCCTTCTTATTCTATTTGTCATTTTTTCCTTGAAACTTGTGTCACATTTGCACATGGAAATTTTGGTTCTACACCGAGTGCCTGTGCAAGCTCTCTTGCTGTAACCTGTGCTTCTTTGAATCCATGTTCTCTGTATTTCACTAAAAAGTCTTGTGTGTTGTTTAGTAAGGTAAGTGTTGAATCAAGCTGCATCATTGGACTCTGCATTATTTTGCTTACACTTGAGATTTTAACAAGAATGTCAAACCAGATTACGACAGAGGTCAGATACTTGAAGCTGGATATTTCAGAGGCCAATGACTGTGCTTCACTTTTAGCTTTTGGATCTCTGGCTTCTTCCGAAATAGCAACCAATGCTTCATAAACTTCCTCAGATTGATATCTCAACTATTGTTATTATCTGAGGTCTTGGCCACCGGTCCTGCTCAGCCCACTGCCAGCCTGGGGTTCCTTGGGGGTCCCCAGGCCAGCAGCAGGTGCTGAGTGGGGCCGATGGCTGGTATCCCAGCTGGCAATAGGGCAGCAGCCGGAACCCCAGAGCAGTGATGGGCTGAGCCGCTCAGCCTGCCGCTGCATACCATCAAAAATCAGCTCACCTGCCACCTTTGACACGTGTGCCGTAGGTTGCCGACCCCTGCTTTATACACTAGTAAGGAGATGAGCATATTACAGTTGTTGGAGGGCTCTTAGCAGGAGTAACAGGCTATAGGAAAGTCAGTCAACATTTTTTGTTTCTCTGATGAAAACTGGCCCACTCCCTGCCTCAAACCAAACCTGTCACTAATAATTGTCAACAACTTAATTTTCTGTTTTTGGCTAAGATATTGATTTTTTTTAAAAAAAATATTGAAATTGGATTCAGGATTGTTAGCAAGAATTTTTGGCAAACAAAGTTGTTAAATGACAATCTAAATGGCAACACAGTACTGCTTTCATGCTTGGCTCACCCCCCAGCCTGCTGGTCCAACAGCTGCAGTAGAGGAGGAGATAGGTGGAAAACTGCAGGACCCCAAAATCCACCTCTTGGGGTGCAGAGTGGCAACAGCAGCAGCAAACCCTCAGGTCCAATCACACGCCAATGGGCACCACCACCAGCCTTATGGACCATGGTGAAGTTAGCACAGCATCTGATCTCAGGGACAGGGCACCCATGGAGCCACAGCAGCTCATCCTGCCCTGTGCAGCTCCCCCCGGATGAGATGGATCACTGGCAGCTGCCAGCCCGGGGGAGAGGCACTCCCCAGCTAGGGTGGCCAGATCCAGATGTCCTGATTTTATAGGGCCAGTCCCGATATTTGGGGCTTTGTCTTATATAGGCACCAATTACCCCCACCTAGAGTGACCAAACAGAAAGTGTGAAAAATCAGGACAGGGATGGGGAGGGGGGTAAAAGGAGCCTATAGAAGAAAAAGACCCCAAAATTGGGACTGTCCCTATAAAATAGGGATATCTGATCACTGTACCCCAATCCCCTATCCTGATTTTTCACACATCTGGCTAATTCCAGCCAAGCCCTGTGTGACATTCCAATCCTGGCTCGCTGTGGAGGAAGTGAGTTACTTTCACTTTCATTCCTCAGCAGGCAGCCAGCCTCCTCCCCCCACCTAGCACCTCACCCAACTCAGCCCTGATGGAGGGGAGAGAGGAGAGAAAGAGGGATGCTCCTGGGGAGGAGAGGGGTGCTCCGTGGGGTGGGGGGGGGAGAAGAATGGATGTTATGGGGGACAACAAAGGATACTGGTTCCAGAGCCACAGAGCCTGCCTCACCTCAGCCGGGGGGAAAGAGTCACACTCCCAGGTGAGCTCCTTCCCCAACTCCTACCCCTACCCCCTCCCCTTCCCCTTCCCTTCCCAGAGACCCCAGCCAATCCCACTCCTCAGACTGTGCAGCATTCTGCTCTCTCTAGCACCCAGCAGCCCTGCTCCTACATGCTCCACTGCTTCCCTGTCTGGGCTGCCTGCAGAGTGGTGCCCCCAGGCAGAGTGAGGCCCTACCCATTTGCCTACTTTGCCTACAGCCTAAGGACGGCCCTGCTCTCCGCACCCCCCCGACCCCGCTCGGTCCTTCGGTCTCCCCGGCCCGCGGCGCCTCTTACCCGAGCGTCCCGCGGGCTCCGGCCGGGCGGCACGTGCGGGGCCGGGCCTGGATCGCGGGGACCGGACACGGGGAGAAACGAGCAGCGCTGCCAGCCGGGCACCGCAGCTATTTTCCCTCTCGGCTTAGTTTCTCTTTGTCCTAGGCGAGCTCCGCCGCTCAGCGCCGCGCAATGCTCCTCCCCAGACCCACCCGATGGGAACCTCCTCCCGGGGGCGGTGTGATCGCTCTCTGACCGCCGCGCAGGGTAGGCGTGTGGAGTTACCGAACAAAGTCCTTCCGCAGACCGAGCACCGCTGCCCGGGCCCATCCGGCACAGCCGGACGCAGGGCGGTGGAGACGCTTCTTGTGGTACGTTTGCAGCCCGACCGCAACATCTACCCCACAATCAGCCCTTTGCCTGAACCACACGGGCATGAGCCCCCTGCCACGGGCCAGCCGCAGTCTAACTGCCTGTGCAGCGTGTAGCCGTGCCCGGAGCAGCCAGGAACGTCGTAACTTCATTCACCTCTCAGTACAGACCTTTCCTCCCCCAAATACAGCAGCTAGAGGGAAACTCGCTGGAAGCCTTCACTGCAGTGTCACCCCTTCAGTGCCAGAGAGCAGCAGTGGGGCCACCCCATAACTCACACCAAGCAGCTATTGCCAAAGTCAGCACAGTAGGTGAAAACCAGAGGCAGGGCGATTAGGGTCACTATGGGGAAGGGGTTGCTCAGCCATTCCAAACAGCGTGTCAGTTAGTGCCCCTCCCACCCCCTACCAAGAGTCACTGCTGCTGGCTCTCAGCCTTAGGGAGATCTCATGTTGTTTCTTTTTTGGGGTGGGGAGGAGTCTGACCTCAAACCCCTCCAGCCATTTTTGTGCATGTCACTATTTTTTACTCCTTATGTTACACCACAGCAACTCCATAACTGGTTTTTAAACCTTGCCCTGTGGCTGGGACACAAGTAAGTGTGCGAGCCATCAGCAGCTGAGGCAGGAGTGATCAAAGAAAGAGCAGGTAATACGCCAGGCCTGTATTTCCCCGAAGATATCATGGTGCAGTGTGCTGTACACCCACGTGTGAGCGCTAGTAACAGAGCAGGGCAGTCACTGCATATGATGCTTTCTAGTGCTGCTCAGGGTGTGATATGTTACTCATTTCAGGGAGCTGCTGCAGCTGTGTGGGGCACAGTTTCACATTTCACATCCTGTACAGAGCTGGATATGGGCGCACACAGGCCCCTGGGAGAAAGGCTTCTAGGCCACAGGTCCTCTTCCAGTACTGCCTAGAAGGGACAGGGCACAGCAAGGAGCCTTTCAATTCTGGGAGCCTCTGACTGGTCCCATCTCCACCATCTGACCCTACGGCATTCTGGGGGCTCCCTGTACAGTCTCCCAACCTCACAGATCTCACCTTACTTTGTATGAGTCAATAACTGGCCAGTCCAGCAGGGTGCAGGTAGCTGGACGGAGGAGTACCAGCGAACAGTGAAACAATACTTGTCATTTACTGCTCTGCATATAGTCATCTCTGTAGCACGTTTCTAGCATTTACGCATTTATTAACCATTTAGCTTAACCATTTAGCTAAGACTGTGACTGTCCTCCACCCTGACAACAACACTGGGAATAAAGCTGGTTCAAATCCTCCCCATTCGCCACACATCTGGAAATGTCACAACCCACCAAGAGACAGGCTCTCCCTTTTACCATCTCAGCCAGCAGTGCCACTTACACAAACTCTCTTCTCTGTTAACCACGAGTCCAGCCATTAATTTTGGATCATGTCTTTCACCTACTCACGGAGAGAGACCGGAATGACCGATCCATCTTCTACAGACCAGACACTCCCTCTCCATCAGTTAGACACAATCCCAGCAACGAGCTCAGGATCCACCTCAACCAGTCCCTGGAACGAAGCATCCCACTCCGGCATTGCCACATCCCTGCTCTGGGAAAGCTACACAGCTCTGGGCATCTGGAAGCAGGAGGTTCTAATGGCAACTGGTTTGTAAGTGTAACTACAGCAGCTGCTCCTGCTACAACCCTCAACCCCCCAGGAAGGAAGGCTGAAAGAATTGGGTTTATTTAGTTTGGAAAAGAGAAGACTGAGAGGGGACATGATAGCAGTTTTCAGGTATCTAAAAGGGTGTCATCAGGAGGAGGGAGAAAACTTGTTCAC